>NW_005353685.1:834432-841920 GCF_000412655.1 Myotis brandtii | reverse complement strand
GGCCCTGCTCTGTGAGTGACAGGGGGCAGCGCCCCAACCCCCTGATCGGCCCTGCTCTGTGCGTGACAGGGGGTGGCGCCACAACCTCCCCATCGACCCTGCCTTGAGTGTGACAGGGGGCGGTGCCCCAACCCCCCAATCGGCCCTACCCTGAGCATGACTGAGGGTGGCATCGCAACCTCCCGATCCGCCCTGCTCTGTGCATGACAGGGGCGGCGCCCCAACTCCTCAGTCGGCTCTGCTCTGAGCCTGACCAGGGGCTGCACCTAGGGATTGGGAATGCCCTCTGCCACCCGGGAGCAGGCCTAAGCCAGCAGGTTGTTATCTCCCGAGGGGTCCCAGACTGCGAGAGGGCACAGGCCGGGCTGGGGGACCCCCCTGCCCCCCACCCCACCCCACCCCCGCCAGTGCACAAATTTTTGTGCACCGGGCCTCTAGTTTTGTTATATTTAACTTATAGTAGGAGAAACAAACCTGTAATGTGATTTTTCACTTATGCAACAATGTAATAAAATTTCACAAATCTTGTTTTTGCCATTGAGCTCATAAGAGAAAAATATTCCAGAGGTGAAAGTTATGCCTGTAATTCTCATAACAATGGATTCAAGTCTAAGATACAGAAGGCTTCGTCAATACAATTTAGGGTTTAAATTCAAAACTAAGCATTGGAAACATTTTCCTCCCCAATTTACCTGATCAGGCAACATGAGTTCTTTTTATTTACTTTTTCTCTTCTTACTGTAGTGCCTTTGAATTTTTCAACCTGAGTTTTAGTTTAGAGAGCAGCATTTTTCCTAAGTTGACCTTTGCTCAAAAGCCTTTTCTTCCCTGATTAGGAAGAACAGCTTAACCACCTGGTTAACTTCTCTATGATAGAATCTAACCCCAGTAAAATGAGTCAAATATCAATTCTTTAAAGATTAGAATTTTCTTCTTAGTGAATGTTTCTAACAATGCAAGAGCAAGATTTTGATAGAGTTGTGGGGAATCATTATGGACATGACAAATGAAAAAAAGATTATAGTAGAACAACTTTATTCCAACAAATTACATAAAAGAGATGAAGTAGACAAATTCCTAGAAAACCGCAACTACCCAAAACTGTCTCAAGAAGAAATCAATTGCTAAGAAAGTAAATCTTAAGTGTCCTCACCACTCGGGGAAATAAAAGGTGACTGTGAGGTGATGGATGTGTTAATAAACTTGATTGTAGTAATCATTTCACAATGTATAGGTATATCAAACCTTCACAATGTATACCTTAAACACACACACAATTTTTATTTGTTAGTTACACCTCAATAAATCTGGGGGGTGGGGAATCAACATATACCAGTAATCAAGACAGGGTGGTAATTGGCATAAAGAGAGACATACAGATCAGCAGAAGAAAATAAATAGACTTTCACATCTATGGTGGACTTAATTTCGACAGTGCCAAGATAATTCAATGGGGTAAAGATAGTCTTTTTAAAAACTAGTGCTGGAACAATTGAATATCCATATGCAACAACAACAAAAAATAACATCATTTTGAAGAAGAAGCATGAGGATGAAGAGGAGAGCTTAGACCTTTACCTCACACTACACACACAAAATTAACTTAAAATGGATTGCAGGCCTAAATATGAGTTAAAGCTAAAACTTCTAAAAGAAAAAATAGGAACAAATCTTTGCAACCTTTATGTAGGCAAAGATTTCATAAGTAGACCACAAAAGCAAAAATCCATTTAAGAAAAGAAAATAGGTAAGTTAGACCTCATCAAAAGTGAAAACTTTTACTCCTCAAAAGCCACTATTAATAAAACAAAAAATTAAGCCACATATAGGCAGATATTTACAAATGCTATAGCTGTTAAAGGATTTTTCATTCAGAATATATAAAGAACTCTAACAACTCGATAATAAGACCAAAAAAAAACATTTTAAAATGGGAAAAATATTTAAATAGACATTTCACTAAAGAGGATACATGGAAACAGACTCATAGACACAGAAAACAAACTGATGGTTGTCAGAGGGGAGGGGCTTGTGGGGCTGGGTGAAAAATGTGAAGGGATTAAGAAGTATAAATTGGTAGTCACAAAATAGTCATGGAGCTGTAAAGTACGGCATAGGGAATATAGTTAATACTATTGTAATAACTATGTAGGGTGCTAGGTTGGTACTAGACTTATGAGGGGAATTACTTTGTAAATTATACAAATGTCTAACCACTATGCTGTATACCTGAAACTAATATAAAATAATAGTGAGTGTCAACTATAATTGAAAAATAAAATTTTAGCCCTAGCTGGTTTGGCTCAGTGGATAGAGCATCAGCCTGCAGACCAAAAGGTCCCGGCTCCTCAGGCCCTGGCCCTGGTCGGAGGCAACCAATCACTGTGTTTCTCTCACATCAATGTTTCTCTCTGTCTTTCCCTCTCTCTTCCATTCTCCCTAAAAATCAATGGAAAAATATCCTCAGGTGAGGATTAACTTGAACTGAAATTAAAAATATATATATATATATATTTTTAAAAAGGAGATATATAGATGACTAATAAGCACATGAAAATAGCCTGGCCATCACTAACCATTAGACAATCACAAATTAAAACCACAATGAGCTACCACTACACACCCATTAGAATGGCGGCAGTCAAAAGCATAACAATGCAAATATTAGCAAGGGTGTAAAGAAACTGGAGCCTTCAGACATTGCTGCTGGGTATGTAAAATGGTGCAACCACTTTGGAAAATGATTTGAAAGTTATCTTTTGTGTTTTTATTTTTTAACTTAAACATAAACCTACCATATGATCCAGAAATTCTGTTCTTAGGCATCTACCAAAGAGAAATCAAAATGTGCATACAAAGCCTTCCACATGAATGTCTATAACAGTATCTATATATATAAAAGCCTAAGTGAGGGAGAAACCAAGATGGTGGCATAGGTAAACACCTGAAATTGCTGCCTCCCACAACCACTTCAAAAATACAACTAAAAGACAAAACGGATATCAACCAGAACCACAGGAAGGCTGGCTGAGTGGAAATTCTACAACTAGAAGGAAAGAGAAAAGCACACTGAAATCAGAGGAGGTGCGGAAGTAAAGTGCAGAGGTACGGAGGCGCACTCGGAAAGGGCTGGCAACTGAGGACGCCATTGTCTTTTTTAATTGGGAGGGAGTCTCATGCTCCTGACTGCTCTGAACTCCAGTTCCCGGTGAGTCTCTGGGAACCCAGACTCATACGGGGAGAAACTGGACTGTCTGGCATTGGTAGGAACTTGAGGGCGGCTTTCTCTCAGAGGTGCTTGCAGTGATTACTGGGACAGTGAGACCCAGGGCCTCTTAGGGCAGGGCTGAAGATCAGCCATAGCTGTTTGCTCCACCCTGTTGATTTGAGACCCCGCCCCACCCAAGCTGTGCGCAGAGGCTTTTGCATATGAATGGCCTGGCCCTTTGCAATCTAAAATTACCTAACAAACTGCAGCTGGGTCAGAGAGACCCAGAACTTCCAAAAGAAGGCCCAAGGCCCCACAGCAGCTTGCATTGCTTCACAGCTGGGCCTCATCTGGGCACCTCCAAACCCCAAAGAAGAGGAATCTGCAGATCTCTCCATAGCTCCTGCTGGGTAGCCTCAGGCAGAGGCTAAATTAGCACCTCCTTAGAGATCCAAGAGCCAGTGTACCCAGTGGTCAGAGTGGGACCATCCAGATTACAACTCCTCAGATCCATAAGGGACACACTCAGGGGGCAGACTCAGTGAACACCAAAGCCCCACTGAAGCAAGTCTCAGTGAGCACCAAAGCCCCACTGAACCATAAGGGTGTCTCCAGCACAGAAGTTCTCCCACCATAGACACAGCTGAATCTCACAGCCAATTGGCCTGGAGGTCAATTCCTCCCAGTGATACCAACTACAATCAAGGCTTAACTACAACAAGACTGTGCACACAGCCCACAAAGGGGTGCACCAAGAGTGTCCAATACCTGCAGGCCACCCCAAGGGACCCCACCTGTGCATGAATTCGTGCACTGGGCCTCTAGTAAATTATAATAAACAAACACTAGAAACAACCCAAATGTCCATCAATTGGGGTATGGATAAAAAAAAATGTGGTTTATCCATAGAATGAAATACTACTCAGTAATGAAAAGGAATAAACTACTATTAAGTGTAGTAACAGATAAACCTAAAACATTAAGCTAAGTAACAAAAGTCAGGCACAACTGTATGTTGTTTGATTCTATTTATGCAAAATGTTGAGTAATGGCAATAGAGATAGGAAACAGATCAGTGGTTGCCTACAGCTGAGAGTATAAGCAGGGATTGACCTCAAACAGACATGTGATTAGTTTGGAGCGGGGGGAGATGGAGTTATTCAAAAAACTGTGATTGTGATGATGGCTGTACAACTATAAATTTACTAAAATCATCTAATTACAGCACCTAAAATGACCAAATTTTATGGTTTGTAAATTATACCTCAATAAATCTGGAAAGATAAAAGTTCATGTCTAGGTTAGAACAAGAATCCCTTCTAACAAGAGAAATAAATGTTGTCTCAGTATGCGAGGAAGAGATCTCTTACAGTCACACTTGTCTTAGAATGAAAGAAACTTCTCTGGAAGGCAGTGAGCTCCCCATCACTAACGGTGTGCCAGCATGGGCTAGCCAACCATATGGCAAAAATATAATCACAGTGGTGATGCAGACAGAACAAGTTTGGACTAAAACATCTTTAAGGTCTCTTGCAATTTTTATATTCTACAATATTTGAGTCTAATATTTGCAATCCAAATCTCTCATTTATTGTTGACATTTATTGAAACTCTTTAAAATCTCATTTTCAAAAAAATGCCATGGTTAGGTAGCTGTTCTACAAACTTGTTGGTCTCTATGCATGCCTAAAAAATGGGCAATCTCTTCACAGTGGGGCAGAATTAGAAGCAGATCCAACAATTGGAGTTCAACAATTATGTGTAATTCAGTCTACACTTTTCTGCTAACTATAGTTCTTATTGTGCTTTCTTTTCATCATTGTTTTAAGTGTATGTTTGTGAGTGTATACATGGATGTGTATAATAACAATTATTAAGGATATTTAGGACATAATGTAGCACAGAAACTTTTGAAGCAGATGTTCACTTTGTAATATCAAAGGCATGAAAGAACTTAACACAGGAAAAGAAACAGATAATTTATGCAATCTTTTTATTAAACATTTGGTTGTTTAGGAAGTTTGGTTTTGTTGTGATTTTCATCATGGTGTGCATTTTCTTATACATTATTTGACTTTGTATGCTTTTTCTTTGTAGTTTATTTGAATTAATAGAGAGCCTGAGTAAAGAGGGAAGAGTGAGAAAGAGAGATGGAAACAGGTAACAAAGTTAAGAACAAAAATAAAGAGTGGGAAAGGCCAGAGGTAGGAAAGAGGATTTAACAGCAACAAGGCAGCTGTGAGAGCCACAGAGGCAGGAGCTTCAGGCTCATTCCCAGGTAATGGTGTTCCTGGGGACAACACTGGCAGGGCAAAGGGGAAGAGCTCAAGTAAGATGGAGAAAATGCAGCAGGCTGGAGTTTTCTGTTCATTCGTGATGTGATGGTAAAAATGATGGGGTTAAGTTGCTTATTTAGTGTCACAGATTCTATGACAAGCAGCAACTCATCAAAGTTCTTTACCAGCATCACACTGTTTAACTATCACAGTAACCATAAATGGCAGGTCTTAAATGCTTCCTCTATAAAAAGAAAGTGATAAACTCACAGAGGTGAAATAACTTGCCCAGGGTCATGCCACAATAAAGTGGAAGGAACAGAATTCAAACTCAGGTCAGCCTGACTTGCAAGCCATTGCTGTTACCCAGTACACATACTGAGCCACTCCATGGGTGTGTGCAGAGGACATACTGTCTACAAATCAGGGGACTCAAGTACTCCATTATAGTCATGATCCTGGTTCTTAATGTGGAGAACATTAAGATAGGCACACAATCTGCTATTTAGGAAAATTCTCAGGACTCCCCACATTTACCACATAAATACCCCAGTGTCCAATTCCTTTTCCTACTCCATGACTACCAGGAACCTTCACTTCAGGATTAAATACCTCTTCTCCCTAAGGGGATGGGAGGGGTCCAAGAAGTCCACCCAATCCCAGCACTCAAGGAGGAAAACTTGTCACAGAAACGATATCCAAGGAGCAGAGGGGTGGCTAATCTTAACTGTTCTTAACAACTTCCTGGCAATGTCCAGACAGGGCTAAGGGAGGCTTGAGTTGGCAGATCTAACAAAGTTTCAGAGAGAGGAAAATGTGGGCATATTGAAGCTCACAGCATTAAAACTCACAACCTTGTCTCCATAAGTAGGAAAGCAACAAATCCGACATGCTTGGATTTTCAGGCGATGGTATGCAAGAGTCTCATGTATGTTCTGATTGAAAATTCAGCTGCATAACCTTCCACGAACTGTTTATCTTATGTACTTATTTAACTAACATTCAAACTGACAAGACTCCTATTTCTGGGCCTTCTTTTTATACTTTCATGTACGAGCGATCAGATGAAGCTCAGATACCACAAACTTTGCATGTTTTTGATTTTGCACATAAACTGAAGGTTAGAATTCTAGTCTGTGTCCTCAGTCACTCAATTCTTTTAGATCTTTGAACATGACTTCAAACCCTGCCAAAACACAACCCAAATACAGACTTGCTTCTGTGTCTGTACAAATACGTAAAAGAAATGGGTATGTCAACTTTCAATGGATATCAGCCTAATTGAAGCGTTGACTACTGTCAGGGAACAAAGGCAGCCAATGCTAACTACACCTGCTTTGTTCAAGGGTAAGAAGACATTCAGAAAGATGAGGAATGAATAAATGCAGGTAGCACAATGGAAATAAACGAAAAACCTCATTGGCTTCTGCAATCCACATCAACCTCTCCCTAGTCTAACCTCCTACTGCACTTACAAGTACATTAAATATTTAATTATACACACTGTTTAAAAAGTATTGGTTTTCTTTTTCATGCACATCCATCGGTCTTACAAATAAAATAATATATAGTTGTGATACTTCAGTACTTTCATACCTGCTATCCCATTTTATCTTCATTATGGCCCACTGGGGTAGATATACTATGTAGACCTGTAGAACTATCTTGCTTTCACAGATGAGAAAATAGAGGCTGAAGCCATCATTTACACAATAGCATTCACTAAGTGGAGAGTTGGGAATCAAAGGCAATCTCCAGGTTCCGTATATGTTGCTCTTTCCCTGATATCACACCACCTTAATCTGAGGGTAGTGAGACTTCATAACACAGAGCTGGAGAGATAGATGTTCCATAGACACTTGCTCATATGACTCCTACTTTTGCTCTTCCAGAGGTAAAGCAATCTGTGGCAGAAAAAGTGTATCCTTTAATCATGTAATGAATCCATTAGAAAAATTTGTAACTATATATGGTAAATTGTTAACTGGACTTATTGTGGTGATC
>NW_005353685.1:798774-834383 GCF_000412655.1 Myotis brandtii | reverse complement strand
CCCAGTGCATGAAATTTGTGCATGGGTAGGGTCCCTAGCAGCTGCAGGCTGCTGACCACCAGCCGAGGCCTCCCTTCGCACCCACCTTGGTCTGGCACCACCTGCTCAGCTGCTCCACCATCCCGCCGTGGTCCCACTCTCCTCGGGGCCCACTGGGGCTGGCAGCACCTTCACTGCTGCCCACTGCCAGCATCACATCACAGATGCCCACCATGTTCCGCGCCTTCCCCTGGTGGTCAGTGCACATCTAACTCCCAGTTGGTCAAACTTCTGCCCATGGGGACAATTTGCATAGTAGCCTTTTATTATATAGGATATATATATATATAATCATTATGTTGTACATCTGAAGCTAGTATAATGTTATATGTCAATTATACCTCAATAAAAAAAAAAGAGTCCATTAGATCTGAGGAGTACAGGGATCTGGGAGAAAACATAACCTGTCAGTTTTCAGGCACTTATAGTGACTATTCAGAATCCTTTTAAATCTTCAGTGAGTGTAACTTTTTAGCTATTCACGTGTCAGGTTCAAACTGCATCCTTGCCTGCTGCCTGCTCACATAAGTCAATGGACCATTAAATGATGATCAGGGGTGGGAAATCCACAGTCCGGTACAGGCAGTATGATTTTCATGTAATTACTACATTTAGCTCCTTTTCCTTCACTTTTCCATAGCCCTCCCTAGTTAGGCCCAGCTATTTTGTCTCTACATTCCAATCTTCCTCCTGAATGTTTTCTTCTCCTGCTGGGTTACTCTGGAAATATTGTAATAGGTGTTATGACAGCTTTTTTTCCATGGTATTTCACCAAAACAATAAGACATATAGTCACTGAGAATAAGATACAATAATGACTGGAATCGTGTTGGCTGACCACTGGTCTGACTCGTGCCCCCTTATTCCATCAGAAAAGTCAGAGTTATTTGATTTAACACAAACAAGATCAAAAGTGGTAGAATATGTTGAAGGACAACTCTGTTAGGGTCTTAGAATTCATGTCACGAGGCCAACATCACAATTATGCAGCCTGCAGTATGTGCCATCTGAAGCCTACTGCTTGGGCCATCCAGTTCAGTATGCTGGCTGCCCAATGCAATGGCTTTCAAGATGGATGGTACCACACATTTCAGGCCTCCATTCCTCACCCACAGCCTCCAATCCAAACCTATCTGTTCCGGGCCCTGCTTGATCAAGGAATTGTTCTCAGCTACTTGATCTGAAAAATGCTAAGGCTTTATTATGTACAGGTTAATTTATTCTGCCCACAGAGATTAGTGTAGTGGTTCTCAAACTTCCTAATGCCGCGACCCTTTAATACAGTTCCTCATGTTGTGGTGACCCCCAACCATAAAATTATTTTTGTTACTACTTCATAACTGTAATTTTGCTACTGTTATGAATCATAATGTAAATATCTGATATGCAGGATGTATTTTCATTGTTACAAATTGAACATAATTAAAGCATAGTGATTAATCACAAAAACAATATGTAATTATATATGTGTTTTCCGATGGTCTTAGGTGACCCCTATGAAAGGGGTCGTTCGACCCCCAAAGAGGTCATGACCCACAGGTTGAGAACCGCTGGATTAGTGTTTTCAGCTAATCACTCATGCAATTCATCTTCTAAACTTGTAAATCTTTTAAAAGTTAGTATATTGCCTGAGTTCTTTATTAAAAAACTAAAGAACCATACATATAACAGCAGCACCATCAATTTACTTTAGGTTCTCTTATTCCAATCAAATTAATAAACTCACCCACATTTTGTGTGATAAACTTAATCCTAATGGATCATGTGTGGCAAAGGCATAGCTGACAATGTTAGCATGGGTTTATAACATCTCTGCCCTGAGCAGTCCCCAAAAGTCAGATTTCCACACTACCCAAACTAGGAAAGGAGCAATTGCTTATCGACTATGATCGGGTGTTGTTTTGATCCTGCTTTCATTTCTTTTTAGCAGCATCCAAAATTCCTGTGGGCCAGTCCCCATTGCCACATGAGCAATAGTCCCACCAGGACAATGAAGATGCTCTACATTCCCAGTTACCTGCATCTGTTATGAGTCTATGCAGATCCTTAGCGTTATGTGCTCTCTCTTTTTGCAGCATTATTTTTTCCCCTTTTCCTTTACCCTGTGCATAACTCTGCCTTTCTTTCTCAGCCATCTTGCCCTCCTATGTGAATCTCAGGGCTGTTTCCACTTACCCTGCAGTGAGTCTGTGAAGCAGGCCTGGGATTACAGAGCCTCTCCTGGGGTTTCCTTCACAACTTGACACAATTCTCTTAGACATGCAGGTTTGAACTGTGCAGATCCACTCACACATGGATTTTTGTCAATAAATACAGAAGGCCCTTCCCATCCCTGGGTTTTGTATCCACAGATTCAAGTTGTGGGGATAGGAAAACAGTATTTTTGTATTCCCAACCACAGATCCCCAACCTTGGATTGAAAACACTGCTTTGATCCACAGTTGTGAAGGGCCAACTGTAGTTAAGTTTAGGGGGAGTCAAAAGTTATAGGTGGATTTTCCACTACATGTGAGGCATCATCCCTAAACCCCAACATCCCCCAACAGCCACCATTGTTCAAGGGTCAACTGTATTTATTCCCCTCCCAAAAAAACTAATGTTCACTGTTTCAGACTTCAGTGCCCATTATTTATCCTTGATATTAACAATTATTACTGGTAACATAACATTTTTTAGAAAATAAAATCTAATAGAATACAATGTCCTAGACACAAGACAATAAAAAAAACAGAATTAAACACAGAAATACAAAGAGAGACATTTTTATATTACAGAAATAAGAAAGGCTGAGTTGGAGCCAACTTTGCTATAGCAGAGCATTGGCACTCAAAGAAAAGTATTTACTGAACTCTAAGCCACTGCAGGCCACCAACTGGCATGAGTTGTTTATATAAGTCATTTCCGGCCTGTCTTCCTGCTTTAGGTTGATCAGACAGACTAACTGGAAGGAATAAATAAATAAGGGAATAATAAACCAAGTATCTCAACAAACCCTTTCAAAATCTATAATAATAAAAGCATAATATGCTAATTAGACCGGACAGCCAAACAACCTTCTGGACATCCTTCTGGATGAAGTCGCTGCGGCGGGGACCAAGGCAGAGGTGGTTAGGGGTGATCAGGCAGGCAGGCAGGCAAGCAGTTAGGGGCGATCAGGCAGGCAGGTGAGCAGTTAGGGGTGATCAGACAGGCAGGCAGGTGAGCAGTTAGGGGCAATCAGGCAGGCAGGCAGAGGCAGTTAAGGGCGATGAGGCAGGCAGGCAGGTGAGTGGTTAGGAGCCAGCGGTCCTGGATTGTGAGAAGGATGTCCGACTGCCAGTTTAGGCCTGAGCGGTTAAATGGTTAAACCAGCAGTTGGACATCCCCTGAGGGGTCCCAGATTGTGAGAAAGTGGAGGCCAGGCTGAGGGGACCCTCCCCCCATGAATTTTGTGCACTGGGCCTCCAGTAAATCTATAATATATTATGCCACTAGCATACCACCCATACCTTGTATAACCCAGCAAATTTCCATTTGATTTATAAATAAGATTTTGAAAAAAAAAATGGCATAATGTGGTCAAATGTTTATACTGCTAATGCCATAGCAAGTTTTCAACAAAAAGAAACAAGACAAAATGCCAAACTTTTCAAGCTACAGCAATGCCATTAGTTTAACATTCTCAAAAATGTTCAGGAACAATTAATTAAATGACTAATTTTATTATCTAAAAAACATTTATTTCATTTCTAAGTGCAGCAAACACTGACTTACATAACCACATGTAAATTCTAAGCCCCAGTGGCTTCTAGGAGCTTAGAAACATCAGTCAATACATCATACAGAAACTCCAAGATGGGGACATTGGCTCACTATACAAATATCTACTTAGGCAAAGTAAACCAATGCTCAGAGTATTTTAGAGATGGAACTAGGAAAGGTAAATTATTGCAATGGAGATCAGAGACAATAACCTTGGAAAAATTTTCCTTGAGAAATGGAAAACAGAAAAGGACAGCAAAACCAGGTCTCTCTTATATTTCCCATGAGGAGTGGGGAGGGAGGTGAGAGAGGGATGTGAGCACTTTCCTGATCCAGAGACAAAGGTTTCACTGAGATAGTGGGATTTCAAGAGATATAAAAATGGGGTGGGGGTGTGAAAAAGATAAAAAATGGTGTGGGCAAGACATTTGACTAGGCCATGAAAAGAAAGATGTTCCAGATGTGTTCATTCAAAATTAATGTACTTATTCCTTCAAAGCTGTTGGATGTAGTGAAAGGCACAGAGGTGAACCAGAATAATGATTTGAAGGTACACAAGTGAAAATAAAGTCTCCACACAGCTAAATCACCCCTCTAACCTATATCCATTCATTGAACAAATATTATTTGAGTTCCTACTCTGTGAGGTATGTACTGAGTATTATGGAAGATATGAAATGAATAAGATAAGAACCTGCTCTCAGGAAGCTTACTAGGAACAGTAATAATGATATTAATTATAGTAAGTATATAGTAGATAGCACTAGTGTCTTAAGGAGATAAAATGAGGCTTAATGAGGGTTCAAAGAGTTTTCATAGTCAGCCAACTCAGATCCCATATTCTCTGGGAGTTATGGCTATCTCCTTTGAATTTATTCTGTACTTTGTTCATTTGGCACTTACCTTTTACTGCCCTGTATTACTAGGTAGGGGAGTTCATGTGTATATATGCCTTATCTCCCCAAGTAGACTATAAGGTATTTGTGACTACATTATACTTCTCTGTAATTCCCACCACCATCACTACCAAAATACTCAGCACAGTACAGCATGCATAGCAAGTTCTCAACCAGTACTTGTTAGAAGGGATGGAGTTTCTTAAATTTATAGTAGTCCCTGGTGAAAAATAAATGTTTTTTGCCTGCCTCCTGCTAGATTTTTACTTCCTTGAGGGCAGGAACTGTGCATTTTTGGTCTTTGTAATCCCCCTAGGCCCAGACAGTCTGGTACATAGTTGGTATTCAATAAATGTGTGCAGAATAAATCAATGTTTAATGCAGGGGTGGGCAAACTTTTTGACTCGAGGGCCACAATGGGTTCTTAAACTGGACCGGAGGGCCGGAACAAAAGCATGGATGGAGTGTTTGTGTGAACTAATATAAATTCAAAGTAAACATCATTACATAAAAGGGTATGGTCTTTTTTTTTTTTAGTTTTATTCATTTCAAACGGGCCGGATCTGGCCCGAGGGCCGTAGTTTGCCCACGGCTGGTTTAATGGAAAACTTATAATGACAGCTTTCATAGGTATAGAAATTTACAGTTTACAAATTGCTCTAAAATACATGATCTCCTTATTATGTTAAGTGAAATAAGCCAGTCAAAGAAAGACAAATACCATATGATCTCACTTATATGTGGAATCTAATTAATAGAACAAAATAGAAACAGAGATATGATACATGAAACAGACTGACAGCTGTCAGAGGGGAGACGTTTGGAGAGCTGGATGAGAGAAGGTGAAGGAATTAAACTGAAAAGGACAGCAAAACCAGGTCCCTCCTATTTCCTATGAGGAGTGGGGAGGGAAGTGAGAGAGGGATGTGAGCACTTTCCTGATCCAGAGACAAAGGTTTCACTTGAGATAGTGGGATTTCAAGAGATATAAAAATGGGGGCGGGGGGGAGATAAAAATGGTGTGGGCAAGACATTTGACTTGCCCACACCATTTTTATATATATAATTACATGAGAGAGAAACAACAATCAACAGTGTGGTGATAGCCAGAGGGAAAGGGGGTCAGGGTAGGTGGAGGTGGGCAAAGGGGGAGAAATGAGGATGGAAAGAGACTTTGCTTGGTGTGGTGGGAGCATGATTCAGTGTGCAGATGATGTTTTTATTGAGCTGTATACTTGAAAGCTGTATAGTTCTGCAAACCAATAGCACCTCAATAAATTCAATAAAAAATAATAAAATACATGACCTCCTTTAATCCTCTCAGCAGAACTGTGGAGTTGCCACTGAGATGACCATTGCACAGGTAATGGAACGATGCTCACAGAGGTTTATACACCGAGCAGCTAAGAGGCAGAGCTGGGACTTGCAGTGTATCAGACTCCCTCCACTTTACCACAGGAAATCATCAAATCTCTAGGTGGAGTGACTTGTTTTGGCCTTTGGTTCCAAGTCATAGCGGAGTGTCATGATACAGTAGCTATTAGGTGACTGCAAAGACCCTTTCTTCTTCAATGTCAGAGCATAGCAACGTGCTGACCTTAGCCTGCCGATCCAAGCCTACTTGGCTTCATCAAGTGGCTGATCTGGGTTTGGATTATAGACTGACATGGACTGAGTTACCTCAATGAAAGAAAATCAGATCTATTCACATGATTCATATGAGAAAAGAAAATCTTAGCCGAGTCTGATGAATCAAACACCGAGTTTTTGTGTGACCTGGGCAGTTCAACAGGTAGGCAGTCTAGGTCCAGAATGGAATCCATGTCAAAATTGGCCTCAATGAAGCTTTGGAAAGGTCAGAAAGGTCAACAAATTGTCTGACACAGGCTTTTAAGATATCCATGCTAATAGGCTCTCCAGGCCTTTATTTTTTTTTAAGTTTCTTTTCAATATATTTTATTGTTTTTTTACAGAGAGGAAGGGAGAGGGATTGAGAGTTAGAGACACCGATGAGAGAGAAACATCAATCAGCTGCCTCCTGCACACCTCCTACTGGGGATGTGCCCGCAGCCAAAGTACATGCCCTTGACCAGAATCGAACCTGGAACCCTTCAGTCTGCAGGCCAACGCTCTATCCACCGAGCCAAACCGGTTAGGGCTCTCCAGGCCTTTAAAACTCACCAGTAACTCCCCAAACTCATTGGATATAGCAAATAAACTGAGTTTTTACCCAAACTCAAAACTCAGCCATTCTAACCCTTCTTCAGCCATCGGTAGACATAAGCTGCTTTTTAATGCGTTCCTTGTACTCGCCTTGTCTCCTGTCAGCAGCCAGAAGTTGGGTTTTTTTAATCAGAAGTAAGATTCAAAGAGTCTGCCCTGCAGCAATCCCATACTGCACCTCTTTGTCAGAATCCTAATGACGAATTCTAAGTACATAAGAGACTGTCTCCAGCTGTAAAAGTGAAGAGCTTCCGGGGGCCTGTTGAGTTCCTTGACCCCAGACCTATTTTTATATTTTGATCTTGGGGACCGTGCCTCATGACTTTCAGAACCCTCAAGTTATCCCCGGGGTTACAGAGCACTAGCTTAACCAGTCATAGCAAAACTTAAAACAGGGCAGCCAGGATCAAAGTGGCCAACACTCTAGTGCATGAGCCACTGGACCAGCCCCCGAGAGAACCGCATTAAGCTGCATTGTGCAAGCGGTTAAATTCTCCTCATGAAAACCTCCACCTCAAAGCTTTTTGTTACATACATCTGAATAACCATTTGAACAGCTACCCACATTTTGATATAAAATGTAAGAACAGCATTGTAATGCTCTGATTCAAGTACAGAGAAAACACACAATTTGATTCTTTTTTTATTTAAAGCTGCCTAAAGCACCAAAGTTCAGTGTTACTTGCTCGACATTTTCCTCAGAATGATATTAAATGGGCTTTGCCCTATTCAATCAGGGAGCATGGGTGAGAGAATTATTCTTAAAAGACAGAGAGAAACAGAAAATAAAAGAAAAAACCCTGAAGAGTCTGGATTAAGAAGAACATAGCCCAGAGAGGTTCCTGTCAATGGACTGACACTTCATTTTTCCTTCCATTGTCTGCTTTCCCAAAGAGCAGGAGACCAGCAACTGGGATGATCACATGAAGGCGGGAAAAACACAACTGTCAGGCGCCGAGGACAAAGCCCACTTTTAACAATACCATTCCTTAAATCCAGACATTAGAGCCGAAGGAATGAGAAAAAAGCAACTCACTCACGGATAGCTTACTGAGGATACTGCAGAAGATTATGCTAATCTTCACTTCATTGTCCTCTGCAAAATGTTTTCATATCAAGCCTTTTATCTGGGGAAGAAGAGATGCCCAACCTCTCAACTCAGTAACAGCCAGCACTTTCTGTGTGGTTTCTGCGTAATTAACACCAGCACTAGACCTTTTCATTTGTGCTACTCAAGCTTAGGGCCTTTTGAGGGTGTCCACAGGGGAGCAGCCCTCACCCTCTGCCTGTGGCCCGGGAGCCACAGCTTATGCTTAGATCTGCGTGCCATCTGTTAATGGCAGAGGGAGCAAAACTTGAGCTAACTTTTCCTTGACTGCCAGAGAATGCAAGAGACCAAATCCATCAGCACGAGATGTGCAAATTATTACTTTAAAAAAGAAAAAAAAAAGCTAACCTAAAAGTCAGACCAAATGTCTCATTTTCCATGTCAGATTTTTGCCTCATTATGAGTAGCTTCCATTCAGGACTTAAACGGCATGACAGCACTAGCTTAGGTGATCACTTGAATGGACCAAAGGGACCATTTTTGTTTTTGTTTTTGTTTTTTTTTTATGGATTGAGCCTCAGCATCCACCTCATTTTATGTCAGAATTGTGTCAGAGGTGAGCCACATGCCAACTCCTGGCTGCCCAGAGGCTGCAGCCATTCCCCAGGGGAACCCAGGATTTAAGGCAGAATTTTCCTCTCTAATCGATTTTCTGGGCTTTTGTTGGCTCAGGTCATTCATATGAATATTTATACAAGCTGATCTTCATGATGATGAAACTCGTGTGACATGTTTTTGTTTATTGTGATTGTTTGTGTGAGAATTTAGTCATTGAGAGCTTCCCAACAACATCTAAGAGGAAAGACTATTGTATATAAAGCCACACTTTCCTTCAGATGGCATCCACTAATCTGGAGGTGAAGAACCATTGCCACACTTTTCACCTCTTCTCGGAAAAACTTTGACTAAACTTACCAGACAATTCAACCCTACCCAGAACCTGCTTTCTTTCTGCTTCACACTCACTCTGTAATCATGGAGGGGGGAAAAGTCGGGTAAGTTCAAATCTTTCATCGATATAACAAGGTCACATGAGATCACAGGTTCCCAAACTGGGGCCACAAAAATCTCCAGGAATCCTCCCCAAAATAGATTACTATTTCGGAAATTATGTGTAATTCTTTTTTAACCTAATGAAAACCAAACTCACTGGTGAAATTTCAAACCTTTCAAAATGTAGGTACTATTGAGATAAAAATCATAAAAGAGGTATTGGTTGATGAAAACCTAGAACTACAAGACCAGAGTGTCTTTAAGGTCTCTCACAGCTTTGTAATTCTCTGATATGATGTGTGACCTAGCCTAGAAGAGGCGGTATTATTGGTCGACAGCTCCAGAATTGGTGTTCCATATGTATAGTATGTACTCTTTTGTAACGCTGTGTTCTCAATGGATTTTTGTTAAATTAATCCAAACAAGGGAGTTAGCAGGGCTCCAATTAATTGGGAAAGAAGCATGAACTAGCACTGTTTGCCTCTGAAACATATTGTCCATTCTGAAGAGCTAAAAATGAGATGCTCTGTCTAAGCTAGTCCTGCTTCACTGAAGGGTCTATTTTAGGACAGCAGTGAAGCACAGTGAGGGCCCTGGGCAAATGTCTGAGCACCCTGACTGCAGTGACGGGCAAAGCCAGAGGGCCTGCTCTTTGGCCATTCTAACAGTCTCTGATCTGGAAAAGCAGTTTATACCAAATGTTCTGTCTTTTGAACATTTGAACCAAATTCCTGCTTTTTGTTTATTTATTACTTCCTATAACAAGCAAGGTTCACTATACAATGCCAAACAATCATCTTGTGGGCTCCTATTAAAAGCTTTTGAAGGAAAAGTAAATGAAAGAAGAGAAAGAGAAAAGCTATGAAGAATATAGTGAATTCTCTCCCATCCAAATGTTGACGGTTTTGGCAGATTTTATTTTGGACAATTAGAAATTTACAAATTCAACATGGAGTTATCATTTATCTTTATTATATTAGATAAGAATATTACCATTTAAAAAAAAATTCTCAACCCTAGGTACCTAAATCTCAAAAATATTCTCTTAAGATTTTGGGGAGAAATGAGATAATGACAAAGGACAAAAATTAAAGTCTTTTAATATATTATTTGTTCCTTTTATTGAAATATATATGTCAGGATAAAAATGACATTGCTTGATCATCTAGCTTTAGTAGGGCAAGCATGGAAATCCTCACAGTGTAAGACAGGGGAATCTCTAAAGTTAGGATACCTTTTAACAGCTAAAGCAACTAAATGTAAAAGGCCACCTGCTTCATCCATCAATCACACAATTTAATGGAATTAAACTATTCCTGTAAAGTTCAATCTTGGAAAAAGCACATAGCTGTGAAAACCTCATTTACTGGCTACCGAGAGTTTGACTTAGTATAAGCTGTTTAGACCACATGAAATCTGCAATGCACTGTTAGATCTTTACAAATTTCATGAAATCTTTTTCGGATATCCAAAAAATCCTGAACTGCTTGAATCTTTTGTATCCTAGCACTGGGGACTGACCCATAATCTCTTTCCCAGCCAGGATACCAAGTCTGGACCCAACCTTGTCACTGATTCCGGCAGCTGCTTCAATTCACCAGAGGGGATGGCAGCAATCCTACTTCTAAAAGAACACCACAAGGGCTTACGTTCACGACGCCTTGAAGAGAGCCTGAAAGGAAGGTCAAAGGTGAAGAAAAGATAAAGTGCCAAACAAGGAGATCAGTAACGTAGGGTCTTCTTGATGAAATCCTCATGTCTGATTCTTCGGGATGCAAGCATCATAATTGCATTTCCAAAATAGCCCCAGTGTTGTTGGTGTTTGGGTGTGCCTGTGTGCCTGTGTTTGTGGGTTTGTGTCAGTGTTTGCGTGTGTGTGCAGTGTGGATTTTGTTTTGCTTTGTTTTAGGTCGGATCACTGTGCATCTAAAAGCCTTATTCAGTTGTCCTTGTCCCAAGTACTTTGTCTTACACAGGCTGCATTACTCTTGTAAACAGAGGCTGCATCAAAGTGAGCGCAGAGAGAGTCCCCTCAGTGGATTAAGGCATTCTGCATGATAAAGTAGCTACCTAGCAGGGGATAAACCTAATATGTGAAAGAATGTTATTGAGAGGAATAAAGTACCAAAACTCTGTCATTCTCTTCATAATGTCCTAATCTAATGCCTGACACTGGGGCCTTAGGCCAGGGTTAGTGTTAATCAATGAAATACCCATCTGTGTTCCCTGGCCTTATTGCTATTTAAAACTAGCCTAAACTCAATTACTGTCCCTTAGAGACCAAGATGGGATATTAAGTTGATTGAAAGGAACCGTGTCCCACAAAGAAATCCCAGAGTTAAAATGCAGAGGTGTCAACATTGCTAACTACATTTCAGCTAAACAGAGATTAAATGCTAATTCTGAGAACATGAAAAACTCGCATAGATTACATCTGGTTAAAATACCTTATTTGAAAATAGCTAAATTCTGGTAAACAGAGTAATTAATCCACAGCAGATCGTGCTTTTTAGAATAAATTAGATTGTGTCTCCTGTAACATGAATAACACAATAAATATACAAGCATGATATTAAGTTCAAACAAGGATTCAGATCTTAGGCCAAAAAGGAATAAGAGATCAACAGTCTCAAATTCATAGTAATTGCTAGAATCATGATGCCTTTTGGAAGATATATAACTTATTCCTTGAATAATTAAAAGGTATCATCTAAAATTCATAATTAAATTAAATGGTATTTTTAAAAAAGGGAAAGAGGCAAGGAAGAGAGGGCCTGAAAGAGGCATAATTCTACGGCTCAAGCATGTCCATAATTACCTTACTAATACTTGAGTATAAAATGACAGTTTCCTCCACTTTTATTTTTCTTTACTTTATTTTATGCCTAAGTTTAATGGCCTGTTGCTTTTAGAAAAAAGAAAATTCTATAAAACCAGTGTTCGTGGCATGGATATATAGTGTGTATTAAATATTCCTTTGAAATTTTTCAAATAAACAGAAAAACAGCTCTTTATATATAGAAGAAAGTTAGACTAAAGATGAGTAAATGTGCTTTTATTTCTAGTATACTTCTTGAGCCAGAATATGTTTAAGTGCAAATAAATTTATGATACCATTTCATAAGTTAAAATTATAATTAAGACGCTTACCTGCTAACTACTGGTACAAAAGATTCCTCATTCCTTGTTGGGATACTAGCCCTAATGGGTACTCATCAATGTTAATTACTAATACTAATTAAAACAAGCATGATGATAGCACAAGAATAGACTGACAAGCCAGTGGAACAGAATGGATGTGTCAGAAATAAGTCATATGAGTATGTGACATATGATGGAGGAGAAATCACAAGACAGCTGAGGAGAGGAACGCTGACTCTGTAAACAGTGCTATTACCATTAGGAAAAGAAGCCAGTTTAATCATTATCTCATACCATGGACCCACAAATATTCCAGGTGAATACAAAAAGTTCAGTTGTTCTTAAAAATTAGTCTATCAAACACTAGAAAATATAGTATCAAATATTAAATTTTTAGAGAGAGAACATTCTAAGCATAAAATAGTGAAAGAAATACAAAGTAAAAGCACTTTAATTCTACTACATATAAATTTTAAAACATTTAAAGAATTAAAATTGGAGAGTACACAGCAAACTAGGGAGATATTTATAGCAAATATTATACATAAAAGGCCTAATATCTTAGTAATTAATGTGAAAGAATTATAAACTCCTAATAGAACAGTGAGATCTTTTTTAGCTATCTAATCATAACCAGTTTTACTTAGAATTCTCTCCAGTCAGGCCAAAACTCATTTAATTGAACATCAGCACAGAATGGCAGAATAATTTTTAGAGTCCTTGCTTTTGCCTGTTCTCTTAAACTGCCTCTCAAACAATGGCTCCAAGGTTGGATGTTAAATAGTCCATACATCTGCTCTCAAGAGTTCCAAAACATTTATGTCTCAGCTGTCCATTTTTTACTTTGGTTGATGCTAACGAGTATCTGATTCCTTGGTGCAACAGCCAGCCCCTAGCCAATGGGGTAACATGTTGCACTTTTTCAGAGGGAGATGAAGTAAGTAAGAAGAGAGAGTTAAAATAACACTTGGAAATTTTATCTAACAGCTTTGCCCATTAAGTTTTAGGAAGTTCAACCAAGTCTCCTCAATCTCCTGCTTTAAATAAAATTTCTCATTGATATCCATTCTCAGGTGGTTGGGCTCTCAGAAAACCCAGAAGAAAAAAAGTAAATAGTAAACACGTTCCAATGTGCTGATATTAACATACAAAATTATAACTTCAACAATCTTAGTATAATTCCAGAGAACAACAACAATAACATATTCTGTTTACATATAGCAAATAGGAAATGGCCTTTGTAAAAGCCAGTAATTCAAGCATAGATGATATGAAGGCAAAGTACCAAGTGTCAGAGCCAGAGAGCGAAATGGTTCCAAAGTCAAGAGCATCTGAAATAGCCTCCAAACATCAGACTGAAATAAAACGAAAGAAAAAGGTTGTTATCTTTCAGGAACTGAAGTGGGAGCTGAAGTGCTCTCCCTCAATTAGGCAAAGTGTGGTGCAGCTGATTAACCTGAATGTTACCTTGGTAACCCAAGAATTACACTGTAAATGAAATATGTTCAGTGATAGGTACCTTTAATCAGACAAGAGCCACAGGAGCATTTTGAGCAAGAGAGCCATAAGTCTTGGATTTCTGGCACTTTAATCATTCATGAGATAACAGTCTTTTTTGACAAGAGGCAAGCATGGCCACTAGTTATTAAATAAGCAGTAACAGAACATGTGCTTTAGTGTAACCATGAAAAGTCCAAGCCTATAGAATATAATTATTATAATATTGACTGACATCTAGAAAGCAGAGATTACTAAAATGCCTTGTAATTTTTCAGTGGGGCCTATGATTTAAAAGGTTATGCTGCAATAAATAAATAAAATATTGCTTTTCTTCTTTAAAAAGCAGTTACATACAACAGAATCAGTAAAAAAACATGCAGATTGTGTGTGTGTGTGTGTGTGTGTGTGTGTGTGTGTGCGCGCGCGCGTGTGTGTTGTAATTTCAAAAAAAATTAAATCCTGGGCTCCATTCCTTTCTCCTAATTCTATTGAATTCTTTTTTTTAATTGATTATTTTATTTTTTCAAATTTTTATTTATTTATTTATTTATTTTATCATTTAAAGTATTACAAATAGTAGTACATATGTCTCCTTTTCCCCCCATTGGAACAGGAGAGCATTATGCTAAGCAAAATAAGCCAGTCTATTGAATTCTTAAAGTCTCTCTTGGCCTTGCAAGGTGCTAGGAGCACTGATAAACATTTGAAAACTAAATGCTTTTAAAGTGCTCAAAACTGCCTTCAGGACATGTTTGTGACCATCATCTTGAACTTGAGTCTAAAGAGTAAAGTCCTAAGGCCATATTTAGAGCTTTAAAGACACATTTTAAAATTGATGGTGAGTCTTTTAGAACCTGTGATCAGGTGAGGAGGGAAAGGTCAGCCATTCATTCTTTGTGGCTGTGCCTTTGCCAAGGGATACTCCCTCTAAAGATCTCCCAACCTTTGGCTCTATTAGAAAAAAAAACAGACAATAGTTCCGATTTTTTAAAGGCTATTTTACAATGTATTAAATACAACAATTGTTTTAATTAAGAATATATTTACATATGCATATTTTGCTCAATGAAACATCGTGGCATAGACAGCAAAACATTAACCGTGGTGCATTTAGCAAACGATTTGCTTTTACTTTTTGCTTCTCTATATTTTCTAATTTTCTATAATAAACATGCATTACTTGTGTAATAAAGATTTAAACAGTAAAAAAAAAAGACAGACAGACATATACACAATTCCTTCTTTCTTTAGGATATTTGCCTTATCCCTTTAACCCTTCATTGTATATTACCCTAAGGCAGTGTTTCTCAAAGTGTATTCTGGAGACTCCTCTGTGAGACGCTTATAGGATAGTTTCATCAAAAGGGTTCAGGGCCAAAAGAAATACTGGGTCAAACATGTTTAACATATTCCTTTACTAAGGACTTTTTGTGCTAATAGTCTTTGGCCTCCTGCCAGACACTGAGTATCCAGTGGGGAATAACCAGCATGGTCCCTGCCATCAAGAAGGAACCTTCCACTCAAACGTATAGGTTGAAACATCAACCTGCATTTTATTTAGCACTTTTGTTTTCCAAAGTCTTTGGATATCCTTTTCATGATGGACCTGGGATGTGGTGGGTAATGATATCCCCAATTATCTCCACAAATTTACTTGTGTCTAGTATCAACTTCTCAGCACTTCAGGCTTAAAAACTGACAGTCTTCTTCTACTTCTCTCTCACCTGCAAAGCTAGTTGTTATCAAACCCTTACCATCTTTGTTCCACTTCCATATTTATGCCCCAGTCTAGTTCACACTTGCAGTTCTTCTCACCTAGACCCGTGGTCGGCAAACTGTGGCTGGCGAGCCACATGCGGCTCTTTGGCCCCTTGAGTGTGGCTTTTCCTAAGCCTTAGGAGTACCCTAATTAAGTTAATAACAATGTACCTACCTATATAGTTTAAGTTTAAAAAATTTGGCTCTCAAAAGAAATTTCAATCGTACTGTTGATATTTGGCTCTGTTGACTAATGAGTTTGCCGACCACTGATCCTAGACCAATAATATCACCTCTTAGCTACTCACCATGTCTCAAAGCCCCACCTCCCCTAAACGCAGATACACACACTGCTGCTCTCATAGATAGTATCTAAGATCCCAGAGTTTTCTTAGTCTCTTACTTTGGTATGGAAAGACTTCAATGATTTGACTCCAAAAAAATCAGTGTTTGCCATCTTATCTCAAAACAACAGTCCTCTCCTCCTCTCCCCTGGCTTTTACCCCCTGAGTTCCAGCAACTCGATCTACTTAAGAATTGCAAGCTTGCCTGAGAGCCTTTGCCCTATATTGCAAATGGAACATCATCCTTTTTCCAGCCTAAATCCCACACCTTGCATGAAGTCCCTCCTGACCCTCACATTCAGAACTACCTCTCTTCCTCAGCTCCTGCAGCACTTCCCTTGTATTTCTAGCCTAGCACCTATCACAGTCTACCCTGTAGTCAAAGCTTTTTATGTGTTTGTCAGTCTCACCTCCTCCCTGGTGAGATGCTTAAAAGCAAAGGTTGTATTTTTTTATATAACCACAGCATCTGGTACCAAACACATAGTAGGCACTCGTTATACATTTGTTGAACTGACTGGAAACAAATAAGGCTAGAAAGACTTTGGTTCAAAGTAGGATTTATAACACTGGTTGCAATCAGTCATCATTAGCATGAAAACAACTTCTCCAAGGCTGACCAGAGATGCCCACCCAGACATATACTGATGAATCCAAGTGCTATAGAAGGAATAGTAAGACATTTCAGGTGCATTTAAAAAAATAGCATCACTCCTTAAAATGTTAATGTGCCATTTTCAGTTGGAATAGATGTCTTTAGTGTCCATGTATTTCTCAGAAAACATTGGAGCAAAGGAACAGTAGATGTATCAACAGCCAATTGAAACATAATCGGTTTTTGACCACTTATACCCACAATGATGTATTGCATATAGGGTCATTGTTTCTCTCTGCTTTAATCACCTATGAATTGAGATAGTCCACATGGTCGGTCCTTTCCATATGAATGACTTTACACATACATTGTGGCAGGGTTAGCTAATTTTGCCCAATATCTACTCTCTCCTTCTTTTCCTTAATAAAAATCTCCTCTGTGGTTTTAGCTAGGCCCAAATAGGGACAACCTTTTCCAGCATTTCATTAAAGTAGATGTGTCCTTAAAGTTAATTCTGACCAATAAGATTTAAGCAAAAGTGGTTTGTGCAACTTCCAGGTCATGCCCTTACAAGGCTTACCCTCTATGTCCTCTTTCCCATCCCCTGTAGGGTGAGGCCCTGGCATGTAGTAGTGAGCCTGCCTTTATAGTTGCAGAGCAGGATGGAAAGAATCTAGGTGTTTACTACCTAATGGAATAAAGCCATCCTACTCCTCTGAACAGCTACCAGCTCAAACTTTCACATAATAAATGACTTTAATAGTTTTTAAAGCATTCATTATTTGCTTCTGATAAAGCAGTCTAAGCAATATCTGACCTAACAAATGCCCATACATATGTCCATGGCACCTGAACTTTATTTCCAAAGTGACATCTCTTACCAGGAAGGGTACAGCACGAACAACACACTGGTTTGGGACTGTTTACCAGACTAATCAGTTCTCCCCAAAGGAGAGAACAGAGCCCAAGAGAAAAGAACATAGAAGAGGTTTATTTTGATCCTAGAGAGGAAAATAGAAAGCCAGAAGAAAGGGGTCCTAGTGTAGGGTGCTCCATGTGGCCCTAGAAAAAAGACCTGGAAGAAAAGAAAGAAGCAGGAAGAATGTAAAAATTGGAGGCCAGTTGACCTACTACAGAGTTTTATCAGATGATCATGCCATTGTTCATACCCTGAGAGCTCCTTGAGGGAAGTGGCACTTTATTTTTTGCTAAATCTTCTGGTGCATTATAGGCAAACAATAAATGTTGTTCAAATAGTAGCATGAATAAATGAACAAGCCACTGATAGTAGCTGATCAGTTTGCTAGTTCAATACCTTATTTCCTATTAGTCACTCATTCATCACAATGATCTTAACAGGAGTTTTTTTTAAAACTATAAAATACTTTTGAATCTGCTACAAACCTGGGTAGCAATGAAATCCTCAAGTGTCTACCTGACAGAGTGATATCAGGAAGCAACAGGGAGCAGCCAACAAGGCAGGTAGCAGATGCCAAAATTAGGAGGCAGTTTACACTCTTCCAGACGAAGAACTGTAAAAGGAGTGATGGATTACAGCATGAAGAGAAACCTTTAACTAGGCTTTGCTCGGCATGGCACCAAGTAAGTAGCACTGACTGCATTCAGCGGAGTAAAAACAGTATCTGTATGCTGAGATGTCAGCTTGTAAAAGTGTCAGTCTCTAAAATAAATCAAGCAGCAAATGGAAAACATATAAATAACTATCCTTGATGCCAGCAACACTAAGCAAGGGAAAAGCCATCTTAAAGGAATTTTCCTTGTTAACCACACAGTGAGCTGGGCTTAGCTGGAGGGTTTTCCAGATTAGCAAAGGGAATGTTCCAGTTTTATATAAAGGAGATGGTGGTTGCAGGGTCTGGGGGAAAGAGCACTGATGGGGAAAGCCAAAATCTGGGCTTTTGCCTTAATTCTGTTATTATAACACAACCTGTGCTTCTCAAGAATTTTTACCTTTCAGTCTCTTCCTCATAAAATGGACACTGAGATTGAGTTCTTTCCTTTGCTTTGCTGCATCTCACCTGCTCACATAGTTTAAGACCTGATGACACCACAACCAGAAGCTTAGATTCTGGAGGGAGGGCCAAACTGTTGCCTAGAGAATAAAGTACATGACTTCAGGGAGACCAGGAGGGCCCACGACCCCACAAATACACCGGACTGTCTGCTCGCCAGTGCTAAAAAGTCCTTTTACACGAGTCTTACATTCTATGGCATATAATGCAAATGTCCCTAAAAGGGACAGTGCACAGACCTGAGGAGGTGGTGTGATCAGACAGATGAGATCATCAGCTTTAGGGTCAAGAGATTCCAGTTCAAATCCTCATGTAACCCTTTACTAAGTATATGACTTCACTTAAGTCCTACTTTCCTCATCTGTAAAATGAAGGAGAAAGGATTAGAGATGGAATATCTATAGGTCAACTGAGAGAAATAAATGGGAGAAACAGGTTACCTATTGCACAGATAAGAAAATGTTTTTTTCCAAGTGTGGATAGGGACAAAGCCTATGCAAATCAAACAGAAATCTTCATGTCTGCAGGTGGGTGAGAAGAGAAATAATCTTATCAACATTGTACAATCAGAAGAGCTTTGTTTATGTCCTTATCTGTGCTCCAATGATCTGGACTCTTACTTGCAAAGGTTGGAGTTCTTCAGAGTCCTCCATAGGAAGACTTAATCAACTTTTATTAAGTTGATTAACTTTTTCCCACATCTCTATCCAGTTATTGCTTTAGCTCTGAGTTACTTTAAAAAACTGTGTGGTACCATATTAGAAAGGGTGAGGGGGGGTCAAGAATTGAGAATGTTTGTCTCCCATTTCTACCCCCTTACTCTCCCCAAGGAATCACATTTGCCACAAGTTCTCTAAGTGCCCACATTATATAAGATCTACCAAAATGTCCAATTTATGACATTAATTCGTGATATTTCCTACTCAGTTGATTCAAATCCAGAATTTTCCTCTGCATTTGAAAAAAAAAGCATTTAGAATTAAATTTGTTATACGACTCTTTCTGAAAGACATACCTATATTTATACCCTCCTTATTTAAAAATATACACTTCTACAAAATTATCACCTCCAGTGATCTGCTCTTATTCTGTCAAATGGCTTCTATTATAGAGTGTTCTCTTCAGGGTTCCTTAATTATGGCTTCTTTCTCTATCTTGGGCCTTCTCCTAAACTAATAATCCAAACAATTATAGTTAGAAAAATTACTTAGGTTGGAATAGTCAAGTTGGTTTCAAGGTCACCTACTGTATCCAAAGTAATTACTTAATGGTGAATAATTTGACTGGCTCAGGCAAGCAGATTCTTCAATAGCATCCCTAAATTATTGTCTTTTTTCCTGCATGTATACATTTTCTTTAATGCAAATATTCTTCCGCAAGGACTGCCTCTATCTTGCTATAGCTGAGCAATCCTCTACTGGTAACAAGATTCCCATGCATTATGCATGTTCTGTTGTTCTAATAAGTAAAAGGATTAGCTTGTTTACAGTTACCAGTGCAGTCTGTTAATTTTATCTGGTTATGTTTGACCACAGAGACTAAAAGGAAGCCTGCCTTCATTTTTCTTTTCCTATGAACAAGTCAGTTTCTCAACTTTTGTACTTGAAATGAAAGATATGCATGTAGGGCTTTCCTTTATCTTCTCAGTCCATTCAGTATCCTCGCTGGGTTTTTTCATGGCTGAATATTTTGATTAGTTACATGATTATTTCCCATGATGACTCTCACAACTTGCAGACAGACACCTTACTTAGCAAAAAAGAAATCAAGGTAATTACGAGTTCCTACATTATAGTTTCAGAAACAAAGTCCTGATCATAATACTCACAACGGTAGCAGCTGCCTGGAGGGAGAGCTCCTTTTCTGGGTCTTCTAGAAAGCAGGGGCTGCTTAAGACGTCTTTAAAATAGGACTTATGAAACTTGATGATATTATGATACTCATTTTTAAAACCTCCAGAAAATGTCCTGTAGCAGTCTCATTCAAATATAAACTTACGTAGTCTCACATAATCTAATCTTTCAAACATGTTATTCTTCATTTAATAATTTTCTCCACCTGTTGTTTTCTCTTTCCATGCCTTCAAAAGGCTTTTATGGCCTTTCTTACAACACTGCACCTACAATCACCTTCTTTATAGAATGCTTTATTAACAGTTCTCCCATAAGATCTTTCCAGAACAACTATAGTATTCCCAAAACATCACAAAAGAACCTGCAACAAGCAATAACCTTTCAAGTCCCTTCCATCTATGATTCCTTGACTCCATTTATGTGCCTCGATCTTGAACTAGGACTAAAGCCAGTGGGAACAGAAAAGATGAAGCTAATTTGTTAACATTAAAGTCACCAATAGAAAACTAAAGATACCCCCCCCCCATGAGATACTCATGACACAGAGAATTATTATCACATTGCCTCCGTGTCTCCTGTACCTGTAATACTTTCTGAAGGGCAGGGCCACCAAAAAAGGCCAGAATTTGTACTCCTTTGAAGTGCTTTGCATTTGGCATGAATCTTGCAAAGCTCAGTTTCCTAAGCTATTTAAGGGAAAAGGTGGAAAATCAATCTTACATCTTTTTCACAAGCTATCTAGTACTTTCGGCATTACAAATTGGGTTAAGAGAGATACAAGGGAAGGATAAGAAGTGATCAGTTGTCTTCATCTGGCATCAGCCAGCAGAGCTAATATTTACTGAACATTCATTGTGTGGCAGACATAAGGTCAGGTCCTCACAGGCATCACCTCATTTACCCGCCAACGACCCTGTGAGGTGGACACTGTTTTCAACCTCATTTTACAAATGAGGAAAACGAGACTGGAGAAACTGGGTGATTTGCCCCCATGCCAAATAGTAATAGAAGTGGAGCCTGGATCTAAATCCTATTCTCTCCAGAACCTGAGCCCCAAGCGCTCCTTAAAAGCGAATGACTCTAGGGTTTGAAGTTAACATTTAAGTATTTATTATGATTTGATCCTAGTTGTTAGGCAATATTAATCACACTAACAGACCCCCACCACTCAGCTTATGCTAGGACTCCGTATATATTCTATAAATTAGAGCATTAGGATGAAACCGTCCTCCCAGAACTGCCAAAGCAAATCCAGCATAAGCCCAGCTGCCAGGAACATGACGCCATCAAATAAATCCAACACCAAACACGATCTTCATGTTTGCCAGCCATGTGACCCTGTACATATGGTAGCCTTGCTCCCTAGCAGGAGTAACAGAGGGGGAAACAACTTGAATGATGAAAAACAGCAGGCATTTAAATACTTCCACTCAGACAGCAGGTAGCTTGTTACCTGAAATGCCCGGGATCCATCACTTGGCAATGAGAGCATGAACACCAGACGCTGATTTCAGGAGCACAGCAGGAAAATACCACTGTGTGCAAAAATTCATGGTGGAGAGAGACATTTCAGATCTAGGGTGTCTACAGTATCCCATATCCTCCTCCATCTTATACCTTCCTCATAATAATGAGCTCAGAACTTTTCTCAAGAAACCTGAACAGCTCTAGCCAGTTTGACTCAGTGGATAGAGCATCAGCCTATGGATTGAAGGGTCCCAGGTTCAATTCTGGCCAAGGGCACATGCCAGGGTTTTGGGCTTGATCCCCAGTAGGGGGCATGCAGGAGACAGCCAATCAATGATTTTCTCTCATCATTGATGTTTCTATCTCTCTATCCTCCCTTCCTCTCTGAAATCAATAAAAATTTATTAAAAAAAAAAAAAAGAAACCTGAACAGGTCCAGATTCCTTTCTCTCCCACCACTTCGGGGAGCTGCAACACAGCAGTGCCTAAGAGGTTCTCAGCAAGCAACAGAGAATTGTTGATGTATGGGCATGTTGTAGGGCTATAGAAAACTGCTGACTCAGCTCACCAGCTTCCCAAGAGAATGAAAGAGGGAGTGGCTATATGTGACAATCCGTTTGTTAAACAGGAAATTTGGTTATCAAGGACTTTACCTGATGACTTAGGGCTAAGTAACACCATAACTCAGTTGATTCTCTCTCTCTCTCTCTCTCTCTCTCTCTCTCTTTTTTTCTCCTGTCTTTCCTCCTACCACCCTGCATGCAACAATAGATTAATCAATAAAGTTCTATTTCTACAAGAAAACTTTGACATAATTATTACAAACCACAAAGATCCCAGGCAATACCGTAAGTTCAGTTTCCACTTTCTAAGGTTTTGCATATCTCTCACTCATTCCCACTTGAATAAAGGTTAGTTAAGGACAATGAATTCAGGTGATCTGATCCCCACCAAGACTACTAAAAGCATTAAAGAGCAATAAATCAGCGGGGGAGAGGAGGAGGGGGAAGTGGCTCTGCCAACCGTCTGTGTCCCTCACTGCAGAGATGAATGCAACCCTGTTTTGTAATAGATGCTGAGAATGTTGGTTGTTTCTTTGAACAAAGGAGGAGTATTGTTTGTTGTTATAAAAGAGGTTTATATCTAGTTGATTTGATTGCAAGGAGCAGAACATCACTCAAAACGGACTCCAGGAGACGTTGTGGAGGTGACAAGTAAGTCAATGTAAGGCTATGTTACAGTCATAACAAGGTTAGTGATCTGAAAGGAATCTAAGAACTGGAAGAGGCAGGGGTAATTCTCGAGGGCTCTGGAGAACAATTCATCTCTCTTGTGGGTCTTCATGATCTATCTCTGACCGTACTGGTCAGTGGCTCACTCTCCTCTCTATCAGGCAGATTCCTTGGCTTTCCTCAGCCTGCACATGGCCCGTCATGGTCTTTCTCTGCCTCAGGACTTCACTTAATGCCTCCTGTTCTGTTGGATCTTATCACCAGCAACTTGTTCAATTCCCCAAGAGAATCCAATTGGCCCAGTCAGGTTTATCCCATGATCTTCTCCTGATATGGCTAAAATAAATCTGTCTCCATAGAAAAGACGAGAAGTAATTGTCAGTCAGATATTTGCTTGGGAGATGAGAGAACAGGAAAAGTGAGGGGGTCCTTTGTGCATGTTAATGCCATTTGTACATATTCCTTTTTTCTTTACTTGATTTTGTGGTCCTACCTGATCTTTTACTTAAGTTGGTGAATTTCCTACACAATAAGTTCAGAACTAGGTATTACTTTTGACCCTAATCTACAACTTGGGACAAATAACTTCAGTAAGTCTATCTGTAAAGTGGGAGAATATTCCTTAATTGCCTCTTTCTCTTTCATAAAATGGCCAGGAGATACAATAAATTGGAAGATCTCAGATATGAGTAGGTCAGAGGAATTGCTGCTTCCCCATATCACTTGAGGGGGGATTCTCTGGGGTCACCACTGCTGTTCACTTCCGTTAAGAGCACGGGCAAGGCCCCACATCCAGGGACTCAGCTTCCCAGAATGAGCTCCCCAAATAAGCAATTAGCATGGAAAATGATATGAGCCCCAAATTTAGCTTCTTGTTTTGCTAATAATTCCTCCTTTTTGCCGGTGAAATTTTGATGTGGGGAATCATTTAGAAAAACTATGCACAGTGCATTTTGAGATTTCTGAATTCAAATAAAATAGATATGCATAATTAGAATATTAGATAGTATTTTCTAAAAGTATAAACTCTGTGACAAGCTCATAAAGATAAAGCTTAAATCTATCCAGTGCTTTGAATATTAGTACCTGAGGGTAGGGAAAGTGCATGCTGATGAACTCTGAATGCTAACTGCTATGATAATAAAAACATCAAGTTTACAGGGATGCTCTATTAAAAATTAAAAATTTTATGGGAAGTGCTTTATAAATTGTAAAGAACTAAGCAAATGTTAGTGATTTTTTTTAGACATTTTCCCATAGGATTATATCCGACAAGAGAGAAAAAAAAAAAAAAAACTTAGTCCAGTGCTGAACTATATCCCATACCAAAACTAAAACTCCTATTGCCAGTGCTATGACATAATGTAATACTACCCCTGCAGTGTTTTCTATGAGATTGACTATTTCTTGTTTGGTTATTTATCTCTTGCCCAACAGGAAAAAAAATGAGTTTTATTTTACTACTATAGTTTGACAAGAGGCCAGAGGGAAGTTTTGAAAGAAAACGACAAATGTCATGAAAAAGGAGAGGATGCTATAAATAACATGGAAATGACTCCCAGAGAGTCCCTGAGACATGGATGGAACTCTCCCCATAATTCAGTGGCCGTGGCACCAACAGCAGTCCTGGCTCGCCCGGGAGCCTGTGAGGATGGGAACATGTGACTCCAAAGGGGCCCACTGTCCGTCACATGAAAATCTATGATGTGGTCAGTGAGATGTCCTGGTTTCTTACATGTTCTCAAGAAAAGACCCCACTAAGTGGGGGGGGGGTATTTTTTTGTTTTAACATCACACAGTAGTTAAAGCCACTCATCAGAAATCCCCGACAGCATCTCAGACCTAATTTTAGGAAGAGGAGAAACTCAAGAGTCCATTATTTCAGAGAGAAAACCCGCATCGGAGAGCACTCAGCACCATCAGTATAGTTATTTCTGAGGTTAAACCAAATAAAACCTTCAAAAGTGTGAGTAACTGCCTTGAAATTTCTTTTCCTGTCAGGAGCACTAATACTAAATTAGATTTAGGATTGCAGATGCAAGAAATCACTGTGGAAACTTTTCCCACCTTCTCTTTTTCCAAGAAACTCCTCATCATAGACATTTGGATTCGTAGCATTGTGCCGTTTCTATTACTGGGTGTCCAAATTAGTTAAAGTATCACAATGTATAGTCTTTAAAAGTAAACTTATAGTTTCCATTGTTTGGTCAGTTGTCAAAGGGTAGATGTTAACGTGATATTACTACTTGCCTCCTTGTTTGTCCAGTAAAATCTTCTTAGGTCTGTGGAATATACTAATGTCAGTTCATGCCATGATTTATATATGAAGTGAACATTCTATATCTGTAAGACATTTTCAGCATTTCCAGGGACTAAAGAATATGCATATGAACCAAAAAATCCACAATAAAAGTTTATGCATTCAACAAGCATTGAGAGAGGAGAGGTAGCTTGCCTGAGGTAGCTTTATTTAGCTAATAAAGGGCCCAGTAGAGACTCCAGCCCAGGTCTCTCTGATCTCAAAGCCCCGTTTCTGCTGCTTCACATGGCTGGGCCCTCAGGAACCTCACAAATTCTAAGGGGAGATAAGACAGAGAGGCATGTTCAGTCAACATTCTTTTACCTAAAAAATAAGGGAAAGTGGGATGTTGGCCGAAAAGATGAACAAAGAGGCAATCATACAAGCAAATCACTGGGATGCATTTGGTAGGATGTAACCTAGCATACATCCTGAAGGTTAGGGCCACAAGTGGGGATGGACCAGGGAGGAGGTTCAAATAAAGTGAATATGTTAATGTTACAGAACAGAAAGTGTTCACTCACCCAGAGCTAACAGAGACAAACATGAAATACCAAGAATTGCAGTCAAGAAATACTGGCTATTTTACTATGGATCGTGCCACCCAGGACAATAGGGACCGAAGACTCCAAATCTCGAACTCCCAGCCCCAGGGTGAGGGTGGGTTTTTAACTGTATGGGGAACAGGTATGTGGAAGCGCTGCCTTTGCAAGTTTTAATTTGAGGACCTTGGAGCTTGGCCATTTATGGTAAAGGGGCATCAACACCGGATCCACCTGGACAATGGACCCTCTGCTTCTGAAAGTGTTCCTGTGTTCAAGTTCTGGTGATGCCCTGGTCCTCTGGTCCAGTGGGGAGGGTGTGGGAGAGACTTTGGTTCTGAGTGCAGCTGGACATCCAAGTTTTCTCCTCTACACATGCTTCGGCTGCATGACTCGTGCTTTTGGTTTGTTGTCTCTGAAAAGCAACTCAGTTTCTCATTAAACAGGAAGGACCATTTTGAGCTGGGTCTGCCATTACATTAAGGGGTTTATAGAGAGATGAAACTATAAGGTGTGGGGTGAAAATGGAGTGTAGGATGGGTTTGGGGAAAGAGAACATCAGCAGAGAGGGAAGAGACAAAGAAGGGGCAGCTAATGTGGGTTCCTGGCTATTTCTTCAGTGGGGCCTGGCTGCACTAGGAAATCCGCACTCCCTCCCCCTAAACCCATGCACTGGGAGGGAAGCAGACTTTTTTTCTTTTATTAATTCATGCATTTTGGAGGGCAAAAAAAAAAAACCCTACTTTTCCTCCCACATTCTAAATTCTCCTAGTTGTGTTAATAATCAAATTAACAGAGACAGGTTAACAGGAAAAAATCAAATTTTACTGCATGTGCCTGGAGAATTCACATAAGCAGGAGAATTCCAAAGACAGAGAAGCAAAATTGGGTATATATGGTATGTCATTTTTTGGACAAAGGAGGAGATGTGGTCTTTGATTTTGAAAGTGACAATGGATGATTTATAGGTAGTTGGGGAAAAACAGAACATATATGGCAGGCAAATTCTTGCTTCAGTGGCACACAGGGCATGATCTAGCCACCAGCCTTGATATCTACCAGCCTTGGTATCTACCATGCTTCATTCAAGTTAGCCTAGGGCCGGGGTGGGCAACCCCTGGCACATGTGCCAAACATGGCATGTCAGTAACTTGCTGGCACATGAAACCCTCTCTTATAATCTTCCATTTACAATTGTGAATCTTTGTTCTCAGTGATGAATTTTGTTAAGTCTCATAATAGGAGTAGCCTGACGGATGAAAGTAGTAGCTTGTGCATATCTCTAAAGGTCACGAAATATAAACCTGATGTAAAATCTCTGTCAACAGTGATGCAGCAGCAAAAGTCCCACTGATAATATCAAACGGAGTCATAAAGTTTTCTGTCGGACTATCAGTGTACATGTATACATTAAAAAATAAATGTATTTTTCATCATCATATACTGGGTCTTTGTCGCTTGAATGAATTTTATTATTTCTTCAAGGTTCTTCACATACGTACACCTTAAGAGATATCAAGTAGGCGTAACATGTTCTCAAAAAATTAGGGTTGGCACGCAGAAGAATTTTGAGTCAGAGATTTTGCTGGTTTTGGCACACACTCACAAAAAGGTTGCCCACCCCTGGCCTAGGGTGAGTATGCTAAGGTTCCCTTCCTGACGTACATTTTTCCATCTGAATCTGTTAGGCAGGAAAGGGAGATTGACAATGGTTCTTGCAGGGTCTTTTGTTTCCAAATAACCAGCTTAAAAACAATGTCTCAAAAGGCACCTTTAGGGTGGCAACACTGGTCCCCTACACATTCAAGCATCCCACAAACCTATGTGGAGCACTGTTGGGGCCAGATGCCGGGATTTGGACCCTGTGCTGGGGAGTCACAGTGGCGTCTGACAGTGCACAGGTTTAAGAGGGCAGCTGCACAAGGCAGTGAGGCTCCGCTTCTCAAATGGAGGTGACACCTGTGACTTGTCCTATGGCCTGAACCCACTCGGGGAAGCCCCTGACGCACATCAGACCGGCTGGAAGGCTGGCTAGCCTTGGCAGGCTCGGCTCCCTGGTCCACTCCTAAAACTAAAAAGTGAACTCTGTGCTAAGTGCTTCTTTGACTGTTGCATTTCTACCCCAGAGCAATAAGGAGAGCGGAGGCAAAAAATAAAAACCCCACTTCTCCTTTTAATAGCTTCTTCCTAGAGTGGGCCAACAGGGGTGCGCTGAGTCTTAAGCAATGAAGGAGTCCGTAGGAACTCAGGCATACCAGCAAGTTTATCCCGATGAAAAAAAACGTCGGCTTACATAATAAAGTTGGGGCAGAATTGTTCTGAGTGGTGTGAGTAGAAATGTTCTGCTGACTGCTGTTGAAATGGGTAACAGACTTTGCATATTATATCACCATTTTTTGTTGTATTTCACATGCAGTGTTTTTCTGCTCTTGACTTTGAGGTGTGAGGGGAGGCTCTAATCATATGGCCTCGTGCAGATGCTCCATTTGCATTTCTATTAATCCAGGCCCTCCTGGAGATGCTCGAGCAGAGACACAGCATGCTTTGTGTTTGAACTTGTGAGAACCCATACCACCGCTTAATAACTTAATACATATGTATAGCCTCCCTCAGACAGCCCACTAGGAGGCAGAAGCAGGAGGAGGTGCTAGCAGCTTGCAGACTGCAGGCTCCAGGAACTGTGCTCTGACCAGAGGGAGCACCTTGCTCAGCAGAGTTCCTGCGCCTTAATCCCATCCAGCCAACCCACCTGCCTGGTTAAGGAAACCTAATTTTTTTAAGCGTGTACCCAAAGCATTCGTTCTCAAACAGTGATCAGAAGTACGGGGATGGCGCTGACTGGCTCCTCGCAGTGTTTAACTTTGTAACATGGCCATGGCTGCCTCTTTGTTTCTGGCAAGAATTAGGTGACACAGTTTTTAAAGCAGGTAACAGAGAAGCAGGATGACGTAGTGTTGAAAGCATTGGCTCTACAATTGGGCAGACATTTTTTTTGAAGCCCAGCTCCACCTCTTACTAGGTGGGTGACCTTAACAAAGCAAGTAACTTTTCTGAGCCTGGCTTTTCTCTCCAACTAATAGGGATAGTACCTGCTTTACAGGGTCATGAGAAATTGAGAAAAACAGCACACGGGAGCACCTGCCATGGATTGGGTATTTAACACATTGTAGTTATTATTATTACATCATTTTATTGCTAGTGCACAGCTTCCTAAGTTTGCCGATTGATTCATTCGCAGACTGACTGGAGGGGCAAATGAAAGAAGGGCAGGATTGGGGAAGGTGAGTGGCTGTGTCTGGGCCCTTTGCCCTATTAAAGTGACATACCAGCCAAACTGGTTCTGAGAAAACTCCTCTCTGAAGTTGGTAAAGAAAACATACTCCATTATTTTTAAATAGACTTAGGGTTTCCATCTGCCTTTTGAATTTTATGTTGGGAAAATCTATGAAACCTGCAAACATGAATGAAAACCACTTCAGGTTCTTCTCAAAACCCTCCAAACAAAATCCAGCAGAGCGGCCTCTGTGGCGATACTCATTTCTGCTAAATAACACAAGATACTCTAATTGCATGGCATTCTCGGTAGAAATCTCACCACCTGTTAAGATTTTCCTAAGACTACATGAATAAGAAATATTCCTTCCTTGCTTTCTTTTCCCCCCTGAAATAGACTGGAGATTTAAGAACTCAGAATTACAGATTCTCATTTTTCTCACAGTTTCTTTCAAGATTTTGGGTCATATTTTGTGTGCATTGTGTACATTTGTTTGATAAAAAGCCAATAGATAGAATGATGAGGATGATATTCTGTGTAAATGAGCATCTACCTGAGCCCTTTAGTACTGCCTGGAAGGCAGCAGAGAGGAGAGGATTTTAATGAAAATTAAATAGATGGCTGGTGGCACTTCTCCCGGTGACCCTGTACTGAATCAGCATTGCTAATGTTAGGAGGGAAGAATAGGACCAAAGGAAAACATAGCTGCCTGTAATTTTTTTCAACCTACCTACAAGGATCACTGTGTTCATTTTAGGTTCTGCACAAGACCTCATACATATTAGATGCTATTTGGATAACTATGAAAGGGACAGTGATCTGTTTCTCAAAGGTAACTTCTTGTTCATCTTGGTGTGTGCTAGCCTTTGCTTTACTTATAGCAATTCTGACCTTTGGTCACTCACCTCCTTTGGTGCCTGTGAACATGTTTAAACCATCCAAAAAAAGTAACTAGTGATCTCATTTCTTCCCCCAATACCCAATCATAAAAGAAATAAGGGAGGTTGGTAATAAAGAATAATCCTACATGTAGGTCCAGTTTTACCCAAAAGTCAGAGATTTGGCAATCCCTTTCTGATTCTGGTTTCATTCTGATGTCCTGGACATCGGCACCATGGTAGTGATCAAATGAATGTCCTTTGGGTAATAGTTATAGATTCTACTCATCTCCAGAAGCCTCTATTTTTACCAAAAGAGCTTGGCTGTACCTACATAACTTCTTTCTTCGGTGAAGTTCAAGAATGCTAAGAGAAAAACACCACCTTCGCCTTCGGAAAGCGTAAAAACCAATGTGGGCTCTCAAGGTGAACTCCCTGAATTCAATTACCATCTCAAGCTGCTTACATTGAGCAAGTAATTTGTTGTCTTTACAACTCAGTGTCTCTTTTTGTGGAATGGGTATAATAGTAGCTAACCATAGAGTTGTGGTGGCTATGAAATGAGTTAATACATACGAAGCTCTTGAAATGGTCCCTAGCACACAGTAAGTGCTCAATGAGTATTTTCTATCATTATCATCACTGTTATTGTTAGGTAGGAAGTTAGACGTGAGGGGCTGGGGTGGGGCCTGCCCGAGGGTCCTGACCAGGGTTGGGTGAACATTGCCTTCAGACAGCCTCTCTAGAGGTGGCTCAGCAGCCTGCCAGCGGGCAGGTTTGGAGTCAGCCTGTGACCTACCTTTCTGTAGCATATCACAGTAACTTTTCTGAGCCTGGCTTTTCTCTCCAACTAATAGGGATAGTACCTGCTTTACAGGGTCATGAGAAATTGAGAAAAACAGCACACGGGAGCACCTGCCATGGATTGGGTATTTAACACATTGTAGTTATTATTATTACATCATTTTATTACTAGTGCACAGCTTCCTAAGTTTGCCGATTGATTCATTCGCAGACTGACTGGAGGGGCAAATGAAAGAAGGGCAGGATTGGGGAAGGTGAGTGGCTGTGTCTGGGCCCTTTGCCCTATTAAAGTGACATACCAGCCAAACTGGTTCTGAGAAAACTCCTCTCTGAAGTTGGTAAAGAAAACATACTCCATTATTTTTAAATAGACTTAGGGTTTCCATCTGCCTTTTGAATTTTATGTTGGGAAAATCTATGAAACCTGCAAACATGAATGAAAACCACTTCAGGTTCTTCTCAAAACCCTCCAAACAAAATCCAGCAGAGCGGCCTCTGTGGCGATACTCATTTCTGCTAAATAACACAAGATACTCTCATTGCATGGCATTCTCGGTAGAAATCTCACCACCTGTTAAGATTTTCCTAAGACTACATGAATAAGAAATATTCCTTCCTTGCTTTCTTTTCCCCCCTGAAATAGACTGGAGATTTAAGAACTCAGAATTACAGATTCTCATTTTTCTCACAGTTTCTTTCAAGATTTTGGGTCATATTTTGTGTGCATTGTGTGCATTTGTTTGATAAAAAGCCAATAGATAGAATGATGAGGATGATATTCTGTGTAAATGAGCATCTACCTGAGCCCTTTAGTACTGCCTGGAAGGCAGCAGAGAGGAGAGGATTTTAATGAAAATTAAATAGATGGCTGGTGGCACTTCTCCCGGTGACCCTGTACTGAATCAGCATTGCTAATGTTAGGAGGGAAGAATAGGACCAAAGGAAAACATAGCTGCCTGTAATTTTTTTCAACCTACCTACAAGGATCACTGTGTTCATTTTAGGTTCTGCACAAGACCTCATACATATTAGATGCTATTTGGATAACTATGAAAGGGACAGTGATCTGTTTCTCAAAGGTAACTTCTTGTTCATCTTGGTGTGTGCTAGCCTTTGCTTTACTTATAGCAATTCTGACCTTTGGTCACTCACCTCCTTTGGTGCCTGTGAACATGTTTAAACCATCCAAAAAAAGTAACTAGTGATCTCATTTCTTCCCCCAATACCCAATCATAAAAGAAATAAGGGAGGTTGGTAATAAAGAATAATCCTACATGTAGGTCCAGTTTTACCCAAAAGTCAGAGATTTGGCAATCCCTTTCTGATTCTGGTTTCATTCTGATGTCCTGGACATCGGCACCATTGTAGTGATCAAATGAATGTCCTTTGGGTAATAGTTCTAGATTCTACTCATCTCCAGAAGCCTCTATTTTTACCAAAAGAGCTTGGCTGTACCTACATAACTTCTTTCTTCGGTGAAGTTCAAGAATGCTAAGAGAAAAACACTACCTTCGCCTTCGGAAAGCGTAAAAACCAATGTGGGCTCTCAAGTTGAACTCCCTGAATTCAGTTACCATCTCAAGCTGTTTACATTGAGCAAGTAATTTGTTGTCTTTACAACTCAGTGTCTCTTTTTGTGGAATGGGTATAATAGTAGCTAACCATAGAGTTGTGGTGGCTATGAAATGAGTTAATACATACGAAGCTCTTGAAATGGTCCCTAGCACACAGTAAGTGCTCAATGAGTATTTTCTATCATTATCATCACTGTTATTGTTAGGTAGGAAGTTAGACGTGAGGGGCTGGGGTGGGGCCTGCCCGAGGGTCCTGACCAGGGTTGGGTGAACATTGCCTTCAGACAGCCTCTCTAGAGGTGGCCCAGCAGCCTGCAGACCGCCAGCAGACAGGTTTGGAGCCAGCCTGTGACCTACCTTTCTGTAGCATATCACTGGTCATACGGTTGGACCCCTGATCTTTCATATTGCAGGGCAGGCAGTATGAAACTCCCCTGAAGTTTTCCTTCCTAAAGATATCTAGGCCCGGTTGGGCCCCTGATCTTTCATATTGCAGGGCAGGCAGTTTAGACTACCCTGAAGTTTTCCTTCCTAAAGATAATATCTAGGCCTCAGTTGTATTTCATCTCCAGGCCCAGAAAAACAGCAAAACCAGACAAGTGGCACCATGGCTGGCTCAGGACCAGCTACACTGACTAATGACCCCCTGTCCTGGCACCAACCAATCAGAGGAAACCGAGACCCTGAAAGAACACACCTGGAAGGCTGATGAATATTCTATTAAGATCCTCCCGTGAGACCTCCCCTAAGATTTCCACCTGCCAGAGAGAAAAAAAATACGCTCAGGACAAATAAATTCGTGCCGTTCCCCCACAGGCAGGTATCCTCCAACCTCTAAGGGACCCCATGAGACTTGCAACCAGGGGAACAATGGGCCATGGCAGCTCATCTCAGGCTAACCCCCTGAGCCTGTCTCCAAGTTCCCTTTTCTCTGACTTCCCAGTGAGCTAAAGCAGCCTGGCCATTCTTCCTCTCACTCTTTCTCTCGATTGGCCCACTCCTCATTTGAAGTGTATCTTCAATAAACTCCACTTTCTTTACTTTCATTTTCATTGACCTTAAAATCTTTTCTGTGTCAAGGAGAAGAACTGAGGTCCCAGCTGGTAACCCCAATTGGTAACATTATTATTATTACATTATTATTTTACAGATATATGTGATTCATTCATTTTTCCTCATATTTTAAGAATATTTTCTGTTCACTCTTTTTGTGTATCACTTAGATTTATTTTGTGTTGAACAGACCAACAAGCCTCAGAGGGAAGACAGGGGAGGGTAAAAGAGGGGGTAAGAGATCAACCAAAAAATTTGTATGCATGCATATAAGCATAACCAATAGACACAGACACTAGAGGGGTGAGTGCGTAATAGTAGCTAACCATAGAGTTGTGGTGGCTATGAAATGAGTTAATACATACGAAGCTCTTGAAATGGTCCCTAGCACACAGTAAGTGCTCAATGAGTATTTTCTATCATTATCATCACTGTTATTGTTAGGTAGGAAGTTAGACGTGAGGGGCTGGGGTGGGGCCTGCCCGAGGGTCCTGACCAGGGTTGGGTGAACATTGCCTTCAGACAGCCTCTCTAGAGGTGGCTCAGCAGCCTGCCAGCGGGCAGGTTTGGAGTCAGCCTGTGACCTACCTTTCTGTAGCATATCACTGGTCATACGGTTGGGCCCCTGATCTTTCATATTGCAGGGCAGGCAGTTTAGACTACCCTGAAGTTTTCCTTCCTAAAGATAATATCTAGGCCTCAGTTGTATTTCATCTCCAGGCCCAGAAAAACAGCAAAACCAGACAAGTGGCACCATGGCTGGCTCAGGACCAGCTACACTGACTAATGACCCCCTGCCCTGGCACTCACCAATCAGAAGAAACAGAGACCCTGAAAGAACACACCTGGAAAGCTGATGAATATTCTATTAAGATCCTCCCGTGAGACCTCCCCTAAGATTTCCACCTGCCAGAGAGAAAAAAATATGCTCAGGACAAATAAATGCGTGCCATTCCCCCACAGGCACGTATCCTCCAACCTCTAAGGGACGCTAGGCCTCAGTTGTATTTCATCTCCAGGCCCAGAAAAGCAGCAAAACCAGACAAGTGGCACCATGGCTGGCTCAGGACCAGCTACACTGACTAATGACCCCCTGTCCTGGCACCAACCAATCAGAGGAAACCGAGACCCTGAAAGAACACACCTGGAAGGCTGATGAATATTCTATTAAGATCCTCCCGTGAGACCTCCCCTAAGATTTCCACCTGCCAGAGAGAAAAAAAATACGCTCAGGACAAATAAATTCGTGCCGTTCCCCCACAGGCAGGTATCCTCCAACCTCTAAGGGACCCCATGAGACTTGCAACCAGGGGAACAATGGGCCATGGCAGCTCATCTCAGGCTAACCCCCTGAGCCTGTCTCCAAGTTCCCTTTTCTCTGACTTCCCAGTGAGCTAAAGCAGCCTGGCCATTCTTCCTCTCACTCTTTCTCTCGATTGGCCCACTCCTCATTTGAAGTGTATCTTCAATAAACTCCACTTTCTTTACTTTCATTTTCATTGACCTTAAAATCTTTTCTGTGTCAAGGAGAAGAACTGAGGTCCCAGCTGGTAACCCCAATTGGTAACATTATTATTATTACATTATTATTTTACAGACATATGTGATTCATTCATTTTTCCTCATATTTTAAGAATATTTTCTGTTCACTCTTTTTGTGTATCACTTAGATTTATTTTGTGTTGAACAGACCAACAAGCCTCAGAGGGAAGACAGGGGAGGGTAAAAGAGGGGGTAAGAGATCAACCAAAAAATTTGTATGCATGCATATAAGCATAACCAATAGACACAGACACTAGAGGGGTGAGTGCGTGTGCTGGGGGATGGGAGTGGCTGGGGAGAGGTCAATGGGGGGGAAAGGAGACATACTAGTATGTAATACTTTAAATAATAAAGAATTTTTAAAAATTTATTTTGTGAAATCTAGAGCCACTTATTGTTGCCACATTTCCTCCACACATAGCCCACATGTCAAATCTTTAAATTATTTTCTTTATACTAAGACTAGAGGCCCGGTGCACAAAAATATGTGCGCTTGGGGGGGTCCCTCGGCCCGACCTCTGCCCTCTCGAAGTCTGGGAACCCTCAGGGGATGTCCACCTGCTGGCTTAGGCCCGCTCCCCCGGGGGAGTGGGCCTAAGCTGGCAGTCAGACATCCCTCTAGCAGCCCGGGAGCCCTCGGGGGATGTCCACTTGCCAGCGGGGACCAGGCCTAAGCTGCAGTCGGACATCCTTAGCACTGCTGAGGAGGCGGGAGAGGCT
>NW_005353685.1:793117-798299 GCF_000412655.1 Myotis brandtii | reverse complement strand
GGCTGTTTGCAGGCTGGGCAAGCCCCCCGGTGGGGACCCTCACCCTATGGGGGTGTGGCCAGCCTAATTGAGGGGCTGATGGATGTTTTCAGGCTGGCCACAGCCCCTCAGGGTGGAGGAGTCCCTCTGGGGTGCCTGGCCAACTTGGATGAGGGGCTGAGGGCCGTTTTCAGGTTGGCCACGGCCCCGGGCTGGAAGCAGGTATCTGAGATTTATTTATCTTCTATAATTGAAACTTTGTAGCCTTGAGCGGAGCTCAGGGCCGGCAGGGCAGGCGGGAAGCTTGGCTTCCTCCATTGCCGGGGGCAACACTCCAGTGCTGCTCACTCCAGCTCCGTGGCTGCCACCATCTTATTTGGGTTAATTTGCATATTTGCTCCTGATTGGCTGGTGGGCGTGGCTTGTGTGTAGCGGAGGTACAGTCAATTTGCATGTTTCTCTTTTATTAGATTAGATAACATTTGGATTCTCTAAAGTTGTTCTAAATTTCTCCGTGACCTTCACACACATACACACATAGAGTTACTGCTGGTCCTTATTATATACCAGTAAGGATTAGTTTTAATTTGCTGCTATTTAGTTAATATTTTTAGTAAATGGCTCAATAGAGCTATGTAATTAAAGCTGCCAATTAATCAGAATCTGTCTTTAATACTTTACTTGGGGAGTAGAGGAGGGGAGAGCTACACGTATCTCAGTCCAGCAGAAGGACCTAGGAGAGGAGCTAACCAGGAACAAGGAAGCCAGCGTGACAATGTCGGAGGATAAAGTCCAAGCTGAAAGAGGGCAGAAGGTAAATGGAGAAGAGCAAAGTGAGGCTGACATTCAAAGTGGAGTGTCTGGTGACAAAGCCAGATGGACAACATTTCCACAGTGGTCACTTCAGAAGGTCTATGCTCTCTCTACCTTTCCTCTAAGCCATGCTTTGGAAAACTTGAATTAGTTCTTAGTTATTTGGCCAAATCCCAAGGAATCAAGGGTTTGTTAGAAAGAAAGGAAAGACAGAAGAAAGAAGGAAAAGGGGAGAGAGGAAGGGAAACTGTCCAGTGCATATCCTGAATAGAGTACTATTTCAGTCTAATCTTCTGTACTTTCTGCACAAATAATATTCACTATGAAAATAAAATTATCATAATGATGGCACTGAATCACAAGATCTTCAGGGAGGGAAGATTAAAATAAATCATGATGTAACAATTATAATGTGTTTACCATACCCTACAAAGGCAGAAAATGTTTCTGCCACGAAAGTTAAAAAAAGATTTTCTACCTAATCTAAGTAGCCCAAAATTTCAACAATTGGAATAGGGATACAGAAAGGCCTCATCTCACAGTAACAACTGAACTCTATCAGTAGGTGTTGAAAAGGATTCTGAGGCCAATGCAGGCTGAGCGGGAAAGAGCGCTGCAGCCCAAAATTTCAACAATTGGAATAGGGATACAGAAAGTAACAGCTGAACTCTATCGGTAGGTGTTGAAAAGGATTCTGAGGCTGATGCAGGCTGCGCGGGAAAAAGCGCTGCGAACAATTAGTTCTATCTGCCATGGGTGGTATTTGTGGAATACAATCTGTGTTCTCACTGTTCTGGGCTGTGAACACCACATTCTCTGACAATTCTAGTTAAAATCAAGATTTTACTATCTTCGTTGCCACTAAATTTCTATCTGCCATGGGTGGTATTTGTGGAATACAATCTATGTTCTCACTGTTCTGGATTTCTGTCACCACTAAACAAATAGTTAATACCCACTGTTCGTCTGAGAAGCTACAAAATTTTCAGTAAAACGTTAAAGTCCGGAAAATTCCTACTTAAAATAAGATGGCATCCTCAGTCACAGGATGCACTTTTTTTCGTACTTCAGAACTTTTATTTCGGTTTCCCAGAAGTTCCCACTCTAGCTCAGCTCCGAGAGCATTGCAATGTTTGGGGAGGTAACTAATAACCGCGACCATCACATACGGAAGTTCCACGGGCCCCATCAACAACCATCTAGTCGAAGTCACTGGAGCCTCACATTGCTGACAATATCATCTAAATGAGTTTGCAATTTAGGCACATCCCACTCTCGTTAATGAAGACCCTGAGATTTCAAGTGGTGGGGTCCCCAATTATTCTTCCTTGCTCTTGGGTATCAGATTCCACATCTCAGAGATAAGTCATTTTATCGTTTAGATTAGTGGCCCTTAGCCTTGTGACCTTCTGTGCATGTTTAAGTGTTTTTCCAGTTTGACTTCTCCATAATTAGGAGAAAAAGGCTTGTGTTTTAAGAATGTCACTGTTTTAAAAAAAAAATGTGAATTTTACATCACACATTTGCCCTGAAGCATGTGCAATGAGTTCATTTTTATAAATCAAAACAAATATGAATTTTAAACCAACCCACTATTAGGTTCTATGGCCAAAATTATGATGTTCTTAACCCTGTTGGTATAAACATTCAAGTCCCTTTGTTGAAAATTGGTTCTTAAATTAATACATGATTCTCATAAATCTCTTTAGTTCTAGGAAGTTCAAAAGGAGCAAAAGCAAAATCTGCAGAAAAGCGCCAAATTAGCAATTATAGTCTCTACTGTGAGACCTAAACTGTAATGCTCCATTCCAAAAGATTAAATATTAAACCTTCGGAACAATCTATTCAATTCCACAGAACAGAAAGGGCAGCGGAGAAAAATTGCAAACTTGAACATTGGTTGCCGAGTTTAGCGTTGCTTACAGTTTTCTTCTTTACTCTCAATCTTGTTACAAATAATGCAAACCTGTTTTTATTAATTTACATTAAGTTCATTTAACACTGATGAAACAGACCAGAAATGTATAATGAGGAACATTTAACAAGCTCCCGCATTAGGGCTAATCATGCTCTGTTTACGAGAGCTTATTTCATTCTTGGAAAATATCCTGGTAGAAAGCTCCATTCTTATTTAACAAGTAAAAAGGAGAGAGTCACCAGCTACTGATAACAAAGAAATGAACAAGCTTAATAATCTCCAATTTGGTTTTCCACTCCACTTAATGATGGAGGCAATTCGAGCTCTGTGGCCAGAGCACATGAAGAAGCATCCACAAGTACTGAAAATTTAATTAAAAGTCAGAAAGCCATGGCAATGAAGACTCAGCAGAAAGCCATTTATTTTTAAAATCTAATATATTCTTCATGACTAAAGGCTAAAGCACATGCTGACTTACACATTTAGCTGTAACTGATTTAAGCTACTTGATGATTTTTTCTTTTCTTTTATTTTTTCTTCATTCTTCCCCACCCCCACCCCCCTCACAGGGTGGTGCTCAATTTGCAATGGAATAAATTGGCAGAATTTAATTTGGTGGATTTTTTTTAACTCTGTAAAAAGAATCCTCATTAAAGCCACATGATCAGCTATATACTTCTTTTCATCATTAACCAGCCTAACTGCAGGTAAAAGAGATACAATTATGGATTTATATAAATCCTATTGTCAATTTACAGCTGAAAGACTGGTGAGTTCCCTCATTTTCAATAGGTTTTTTTTTCCCCCTTAACCTTTCTTTGTTTTAATGAGAATTCGGTTTGTCACTGAGAAGTCTGCTAGCAGGGAAGTTTCTCAGAAATTATAAGGAATTAAAAGTAGGACTGGGAGAAGATACTTGGCTAAATTTCACATGTGCTGGAAGACTCAGCCCTTGAAAGTCATCTCCAGCGCAGTATATTTATTATCCAGCAGGTGCCATCCCGTCGTGCAGAAAACCAGAACAATGAGAATACTTAAAGAAGGGCGTGGGAATGAAGGCAGTTGAGAGAAAGTTCCCTAGATGGGCAGAATTGCAGGGAACATTGGGTAAAATTGTGCCTTCCATATGACCTTGATATGGATAGACTTTGCCAAGTTATTTTATCTTACCTTGGGTTCCAAAAAAGGTGGGGGGTGGCTAAAACAGCTGAGTCTTCCCAATGAAACTTCAGAAAGCAACCCTTCCCAACACCCCAAGAGATGTGTCTTCAGCCTCTCTCCTCTCCTGCCCAAAGCTTCACATGTGGCTGATGTTGCTGTTAAAACCTACTTTCTGTCCGGACAAATGGAACTCAGTCAGCAGCCCCCCACTCCTTTCTCTGAGACCAGAGTTTTGGAGTTCCTGAAGTCCAAGGCATTTTAGCTCCTTTTCTCTCTACTCTCCAGTCTAGATTAAATAGCAAACCCATTCCCCAAGTTATCTAATACTAATCAACTGCCATTGGTTAAGTTGGGGTGACCTCCTAGAGCTGGTCATCTTATTTTACCTCTGACATTTCCTGCAGAGGAGACAGAAAGTGAGAATTTTCCTAAGGGGGCTCACAAACCTCCAGTCTTTCTCCTCTCACACAAGAACATCATTATATCTGGTAACTATTTTTTATTGGTCAATGAAAACATGGTGCATGATTGTTATTAGCTCGCTTTGAAGAATAACATCTGGGAAAATACTTTTTCACTGCTATCATCTTGTATCCTCAGCTGTTCTATGCTTCCACATTTATGCATGAATCCAGGAGAGACAGAAAACCAGACACTACTATTAACTCCCACTTTTTCCGGTGCCCCTAAATGTGAATATTGCAAGCTGTTTTGGGATATATGACTCGTCTGTTTTATTGGACATCCTTGGGATTAGGCTTATGAAATTATGATGTGTAGGTATGAACAAAACAAATAGCTTTCAGATTAGCAAAAAGACTGATGTCTGATTCTTTTTGCATTTTAATTTCCAAGTCCTCTGAATCCTACTAATATTTGGAGTCAATGGCCCTCTTTCATAACTTCCAGAGCTTTCTTGGTGCTAGTCTCTCTCTCTCTGAGGACTCTGAGAGCCAAACCACTTCTCACTGCAAATTGAACCCAATTTCCCTTATCAAAAAGCAGCCCCCATACTACCTAATAGTTCAGGCTTTATCAGACACTCCATATTCAGGAGGCTGCTGCACCTATATAATTTATATTAGTAAATCTAAACCAGATAAAATACTGCTGTTTTATAGCCCTGCCTTCAAGCCAGTGAAATGCCTTTCAAACTTTTCAAAAAGTAACTACTTATGAAGTATAAGCATAAGCATAGGAGATGATTATGGAACTCAAAAAGGACCTCAGTACCTATTAATCCTACAATGCTCTAGGTCACTGATCTTACTGAATTTCATACTGACCTCACCTCATCCTCTCGCCCTATTG
>NW_005353685.1:776196-793077 GCF_000412655.1 Myotis brandtii | reverse complement strand
GCCTAAGCGACTGGCCGACCGGCCGACTGTTCAACCGTCCAACTGGTAGCTATGACACACACTCACCACTATGGGGCAGATGCTCAATGCAGGAGCTTTTGAGCAACAGCAACTGTGCAAAGTGCCCTCTCACACTATGGGACCCCTCGGGGGATGTCGGACTGCCAGTTTCAGCCCAATCCCCGCAGGTCAGGCTGAGGGACCCCACCTGCCAGAGGGACCCTGCTCACTCCGCAGACACCCTTTGAGCCCCGGCACTGCCCCAGGTGCAGCCAGCTAGGAGGGACCGAGGGAGGTTGGCTCCAGAGCGTGTCCAGCCCATCTCGCCCAGTGCCACCCTGCCAGCCACTTTCTAATTAATTTACTTTCAATGTGCATGAATCCATGCACCAGGCCTCTAGTTGTAATATAAAAATCATGATGACACAAGATCCACCTCCATCACAACCGCCCAAACAACCAAAACAGTCTTTAAGGAGGCTGAGTGTCCACGACAAATGAGAACCACCAATTTTAGTTTATCATCCTATTCCTAAAATGTTCTTCAAAGACTTTAAAAAATTCAACAATGACAAAATAAAATAGGATTTTTAAGAAACAACACCATCACTAAAATTTTAGGTTCCTCTTCCTTCCCATGTAATTTGATTATAACATATCTATCTACACTTTCTTCTAAACTTGGTTCCATTTTGTCTATAGTTATCTACCCCAGCATTTCCTGGCCCCTATGTCTCTGTAGAAGGTGACTATCTAACTGAGCCTCAGGGAGCTACAAACAACATTTATTCTAGCTCTTATGACCCAGGGAAAGCACAGACAATGCTCACTGACGAGCAGCAGCCTAGAAAGATCTGGTGTGACACCTTCGAAGAGCCCAGGACAGTCTTGTCAGTTTATTCTCCATTGCCCACATGATGAACCCAGTGTCCTTCTGAAAGCAGCTTTCTCCATCACTCATGGTCCTTGCTTCCTCATATGTTCTTCTGCTGGTGACAATTGAACCTACCTAACCCTTAAAATCAGTCACACTCATCCCTCTACCACAGTGCTAAGTGATACAAAGATTAAATCTATGTTTTATATAGCTCACTCTGGTTGCAGGAAAACAGACAGGAAAGTGCTAACATTGGGATCACTAGTCTAAAATGGAAGGCACTATATGGGTACAGGTGCAGGTGCAGGCCGGGGCCCGGGTACACTCCCCATGTTGCTGGAGTGTCAATGCTCGCTAAGATCTGGTTGCTTTTCCTACCTCTGGAACATTAGTATTGCCAAGCTTCTCCTATTTTTGATTTTTCTTTGTTTTAAATCTTATTCTTTAAATATGTTTTTATTGATTTTTAGAGAGAGAGGACAGGAGAGGAATAGAGAGATAGAAACATCGATAAGACTGGAACATCATCGATCGGCTGCCTCCTACTGGGGATCGAGCTCGCAACCTCTTGGTTCCTGGGTCAACGCTCAACCTCTGAGCCACAGTGGCAAGGCAAAATCTTGATAAATATTTCATGCTTTTTACTCTAAAAAGAACAAAAGGAACAGTTTTACTATGCTTCCAACCTTACCCAAAGCAATAAATATTTACTTTGATAGATCGTGGGTCATATATCCCCAGTGACCCACTATGTTATGGGGTCCAGATGAAAAAAAAAGTTGAAAGTTTTGCAATAATTCATATGAGGTTTCATGAACATCTTAACTAGTTAACTAATGGGAGACATGCAAAGGAGAGAAGAAATTGAAGAACTTTTAGGTAATAAAGTTGGCAGGTGATTAATTATAAGTGGCAGGTTTCTAGCTTGATGTCCAGATGGTTGATGATAGAATCAATTGCAATAAATAATAGTGATAAAAAGGGGAGAAGAGAAGAAAGAAATTGGGGCATTTTCAATTGTAGGTGCCTATGAAAAAATTAGATAGAAATATCCAGCAAAAAGTTGAATATAGGAACCAAAAGTTGAAAATGGCGATTTGGGCATCTATAGCCAAAGGGTGGTAATTAAAATCATAAGGATGTATGTGATTACCTAGGTAACTTATATAGAAAAATAAGAACAGTGGGCTAAAGCCAAAACCATTGAGCACCTTTTTGAGATAAGATCAAAGGAAGATAAATCCAGAAAAGAGAATAAAAAGGGTCACTTTTCCAACCACAACCTAAAAACACTTTGCATTTAAGATACAAAATGAAATATCTGCCTGTTGGTGTGTGTGCGCATGTTCACCGATGCATAAGGTTTACATGAGAATGGAGAAAAGTACTGAAGGGTATACACTAGCTTGTGCATGGAGAGACAAGGAAATATGAGAAAAAGGAGAAAGAGGAGAAAGAGGAGAAAGAGAGAAAGGAAAAGGGCAGCAAAGAAAGTAAAAAATCAACTTGTAAGAATAATTGTAATTGAATACTTCCATTTACGTAAAAATCTGTGTGCGTGTCTGTGTGTGTGTGAAGAAAATAATAATAAAAGTGAAAAAGGATAGAGGTAGATCTGTGTCTACTTCTGTTAGGATTTTTCAGGATATATTCCAAGTGAAAAAAAAGCAAAATATAGATTAATGTGCATAATATGGTTCTATTTCAGGGAAAAATTTTAATTATGCATGAGGATATAGTTTTGTATATGTATGTGCAAAAAAGAGAACAAAGTGTGGAAGGCCCACGCCAGTCAGCTATCACTGAATCCTTCAGAAGCATGGGACTGGAAATGAAAGGGGCAGTGATAATTAGGTTCCCTTTATACATCTTTACATTGTTTGACTTGTAACAACAAGAAAAGATTACTTTGTAGTTTAGAAAACATCAAATCAATAATTTAAAAATCAGAGCAGTGGTCTCTTGAAATTTAAATTCAGCTGCAGCAACCAGCACCTCATTAGAGAGAGCACATCTTTTCTTTTGAATGCCCTATTACTCACTGCTGAGCCAGAGGCTAAATTTGTTAATGGTTCCTCAGGCTACTATTTCTGGAAATCCTACTCACCATCATCCTACCTCCTTTCAGACCTTTTCTGTTCATGAATCATTTTTTCTTCCTGTATTTTCAAATGCAGTCCATTTCATTTAACAACTCTTATACACTTTTGGCATCTTAACTGCTCACTCCCCTTTGAATTTTTCAATATGAGTAAGGCCTTTCTGTATTGTCTTTGGAAAAGTACATGAGCTCATTATGTGCCAAAATTAACCTTTGTTAAGTTAACCAATGTAGCTGAAATGTCTTCAAATTCTAAGTGATGCAATTATTTTTATATGTTATGTTTCTATAGTATACATATTTTACATACAAACGAGATTTTTTTAAATCTCTAATTTGGATTACAGAGACGTATGGGTTAAAACTTTGGGGGCCATTTGACTATGCTTTAATGGTAAGTTAGAAATTGAAGATCAGCACCTAAAGATTTCGAGGATTCGGTTCCCAGAGGAAAAACACTATAGAAAACACTACATAAATAGCTAGAGAACGTTGCCACAGGAGATGATGCATCCATATATCCCATGGCAACCTTCCTGGACTTAACAAATTATAAAAAACAAGATTTAACAAATTATTTAAATTAGATGGTGGAGACAAACATGTAACCTACCTGAATGCTTGACTATTTTTCTTCCTCTGCAATGAGTGACATCATCTGTTCACTTATTCCATTAGAAAGAACAATTCATTCCAGGTGAAATTGGCTTTAATCAAGGATACAACCAAAGCTTTTAGCTTTGACACACAACTCTTAAAAATTAGCGGAGAATTACTGCTCCCCTCCCAGAATTCCAATAGGGATTTAACTCAGCACACTCTTCACTCCGTTCAAGAAAATATTGATGCCTGGTTCCAGCTCAGAAGATCGAGAAAGTGCATAGGTTACATAGTTGTAACTGAGCCATTGTTGAAAAAGTAAAATTCAATGGTTTGGTGCATGGTATTATAAAATTTACTGACAGGGTTCAAACTGAAGCCCAGGAGATGGACAAGTGTTTCAAAGTTTGGTGTTAAGTACCTGGAAAAAAAAAACACACAGGTTGTTACTAACATACTAGTTTTTTATTTTTTTTTTAAGAATTTTCATTTTACTGGGCAACATGGTTAGTACTTTCTCCTACATGAATAAAGTATACTTGGTGTACCTTTACCTAATGGAGGGGAACTTCACTACCACCAACCAGAATCCTCTTTCTAGAGAAGATGACAGTGGAGAGCTAAGGATGAGCCTGAGATGAATGATCCCTGCCTGTGAAGCATCACCACACCCTCCCTGTTGGATGACCTGGTGGGGAAAGTGTTGGCGTGGAGAATTGAAGATGGTCAAGATGGTGCCTGTTCTGGGACCAGCAGAGCTCAGGACTCCGTGGTGCTGAAGGTTGTGCTGTGCCAGGAGCTGATCTATCTATATAATATAGGAAAATGCAAATTAGCTGGGATGCTGTAATGTCAGGACCGAGCAGCAGGGACCTGAGACTGCATGGTGCCTGACAGGGGAGAGGGACCTCAGGCCATGCCCCCCGCCCTGTGGGGCTTGACAGGGGACCTCAGGCCATGCCCCCCCCCCGCCCCCGCCCCAGCACCGGGCCGGGGGACCTGAGGCTGTGTCCCCCGTCTGGAGAGGCTTGACGGGGGTGGGGCTGGCCGGGTCTGGGTTTCACCCAATGGGGGTGGGGCCGGCTGGGTCTGGGTCTCCTGCGTTTTTGAAGTGAGTGCGGGTGGTGGGTGAGGACTTGACTCTAGATCCTGCGGCGCACCCCATACTCTGACAGGAGGGAGATTTTCATATACATTTTACTAATTTTCTTTCATCTCTGACACTTCTATTATAGAGAAAGGGCAAATAGCAATATTAAAATATTTCCTCTAATTAATTCCCTTTTAATGTGCATGAATTTTGTGCATCAGGCCACTAGTTTGATAAATTAGAAGGTATGGTATGCAACTATTCAAGCTTGCAGAAACTTTTGTTCATGTTTCCTGAAACTCTAGGACACTTTCCCTCTATTAACACACAGGGCTACTTGACAGAATCCACCTCAGCCCTGAATCACCTAAGTTCCAGAACTGTTCATCATGCTTCTCATTCTTAAGCCATGGGTTTTATTCTTCTTCTTCCCTTGCTTTAATTGTGCAGAAATAAATGCAACATAAGCAATGTAAAAATCAAGTCTTGCCAGTTAAATATAAGAACACGGAGCAAAATATCTGAGAAAGGTTACACCTCTTTAAAGATGCAAATTGATAATGGAGCTCAATATCAAAACAACAGAGCGCTGTTAATTTTTAAAAAGGTGCAAATTGCTAATCTTACTTAAGGCTCTTTTTTTTTTTTGAGTTGCTTATTAAGAGTCCCAGCACACACACAAAAATTAAACAAAATAAACTCTTAAAAACAGAGAGAAAAAGGCCTCCCCATGAACTGCATTACAACCCTTTGCTTCCTTTTGGGACTTGCTGGTTTCAATAAGAGTTGACAGAGTTTGGGAACTTTTATTTATCCCGTGGTCAGTCTAGAAGTCCCCACACTTGATTTATTCGTTATCTATCTCCACAACAGAGCTGCATAGCAACCACAAAACCTGAGTGGTATTCAATAAAAATATACTCAGCTCAAAGGTTGGGGTTCAGGTGATCTCAACTGGCCTTGCTGGTCTTGCCTGGCCTCGCTTGTACATCTGCAGTTAACCCTGAATTGACTAGGAGGCTCTGCTGATCGTAGCTAAGCTTGCTCACATATGGGTCGGCTCTCTGTTGACGGATCTGGGATGATAGGACAACTGTCTCTGCTCCATGTGTTTCACCCTCCAGCAGGTTAGCCCAGCCATGTTCTCATGGCAATGACAGAGGAGCAAACAGCTGAAGCAGAAATATGTAAGCACTTTTTTCAACCATCTGCAAGTATCACATAGTTTAACAGTTGTTTTGTAGTCCATAGAGGTGGAATGGACATCTCCCTCCTACCCTCACCAATTAATAGGTTGAATGTTGAGACTGATGACACTTAACACACCAAGAGAATTTGAAAGAAATGTATTACTCATAGGAGGGACTGGTTGGGGAAACAAGGTAGACAAAAGACAAATCTGGAATGGCAAGCGAGCAAAAAGTGGGTTGGGCTTTTATAGTGGCTGGGGCTGTGGAAAAAGAAGGATTTGTCATGCGGGTTGAGGTGTTCAAACACTCCATTGATACCAGGAGCTCAGGCAATGTATATATATATTTCCTTGTCTAAAGCCAGATGTATGGTGATAGAGAAGGGAAGGGTGGGAATCTAAATGCTGTCAATGGTCAAACATCAAAATTGTAGTCAGACTAATCCAACAATCCATTGGACAAAGAAAGTCATATGGCCAAACTCAGAAATGGAGAGAAATCAACTCCAGTAAGAGCAATTACAAAGCCGTATATCAAAGGCGCACAGATACAGAAAATATGCAGAACTGAGGCCACTAATGCAATAAATCTAAGCTACTTGATGAAGATGGAGACTCAGAACTAGGGCATTGCTGCCTCCAGAAAAAGTTTTGGATACATGTGATACAACAAAGGGTTGTGTGATCAAGACATTGGAGAAGTATAGGGGGAATGATGATCCAAAGAGTTAATGAATTTTATGTGACCCTCCAGAAAAGAAAAAGGAAACATGGGATCTGAACAACCTCAACTGAATCTGATAGGTTGGGGATGGGGAGAGGGAGAGGCAGGGAGGAGCACTGCTAGATCCCAAATTTTATGTCTGTCATTTCTTAAGTCATGATGTTAGATCCTATGCTAATTCAAGGTAATTATTGCTTAGTGAGTCCTCCTGAGGAAGAATCCTAGCCTAGTCATAATTCTCCACAAAATTTATCACAGTTTTACTTCCTTCCCCCATCCTATTATTTGAATGTGAGAAATATATAATTTCAATATTGGTCTAGGTAAAATAGACCTAGAAGGGAAAGCCTTCTGACCTTCAGTGTCCCCTTCAAGTCCCTCTCCTCCCACATACAATCATTTAATATAAAGATAATATAAATACTTTTCATGTTATCCACCATTAGGATTATTTCTACCTCTACCCAGTAAACATCTACAGAGCTCTTGGACTGTACAATGACTAGGTAAACTGCTCTTTAGCTTTTCCCTCAACCACACCCCCATACACACACCACAGCTCACTGTCCCCATCACCTGCCTCTTCAGAAACGTGAGAGTGGAGACAGTGATTTTCCTGAGAGCCAGCAGTGATGGACACACAAGTCAGTCCAACCCAGGAGAAATAAGAAAAGAGAATTGTGTTGCCACAACTTAGAACAATTTCTCCAAGTAACTGAATAGAAATGTCACATTTTAGATTCTCTAAGAAAGATCCTACTAGAAAAGGATAATAACTCATGAGAATTTGAAATCCTAGGGAGCAAATATGCCAATGCAAGCAAATCTTTCCTAAATGCTCACACTTTTTCACCTCTCAACCAATCATCAGTTCATCTGACCTCTGAAATGTCCTCTGAAATTCACTTTTATCCATCCCCTTAACCTGCACATAACCCAGTTACTTAAGTGCCATCCCCTATGGCTTCCAAATATTCATAGGATGATTCCCTAACTCCATTAACAGAATGTAAGACCTTCCACAAAACCGTTTGTTTGTGTCATCACTTGCCAATGTATACCCCGAATCTCCCATCCGAATTTCCCTGGACCCACCACATTGAGTTATGACTCCATGCTTCATAAATCATCTCTTACCCTGGAATGACCTTCAGTGTTTCAAACTACTTCCTGATGATCCTCCAAATCATTCTGTATATCCCAGTCCAAATGCCTCATGCACTGCAAATTCTTTCTCACCTTTTCCAGACACACTTAATTATTTCAGGCCTCTGTATGCCCATCACACTTTCCACCCATCTCTATTGCAGCCCCTAGCATAACTGTATCATAATAGTTTGTTGGCCTATTCATTGATGACTAGACTGTAAACCCCTTGAAAGCAGGTACCATCTCATTTTTCTTTGTATCTGTCCTCATTCAGCCCTTAGCACGGTGCCTGGAACCTAGCAGGCACTGACTACATCTGATGAATGTATTCTTCCTGACAGGTCTCCTCCCTTCCTCACACCAGCAGAATGGTGTTTCCTTGGCGGTCACTGGGACACACTAAACATGGGACCTTCGATCAGCAGCAACTACTGGGGAGTTTCTGAGAGACAGAAACTAAAAGATCAAGATAACAAAAACAAAACAAAACAAAAAAAACACAACATGATATGGATGGACATGGAGAAGTGAAAGAAATAAAGGTCAAATGGGAAGAACTAGAAGAGACCAGAAAAGTAACAGATTGGAAGGACTTTGAATAGGCAAATAGAAGTTTAAAAAAATCAAGTTAAGGTAAGAGTTATGACAGTAAAGGAGAGCTACACCCTGAAAAGGAGAGAGATGAAAGGGCACTGTTCATAGGAAAAATACAGGGGAAGGAAGGAGGGGGCAACTAAAGAAGCCAATAAGCGCCAATTAAAAGGAAAGTGCAAAGACTTCTTCAAGAAAGGTGGTGTTAAAAAATAGATGAAGTGGAAATTTTTAACGTGTTAAACTCTGCCCAAAAACAGTATGAGGGGAAATTTTCACAGCGAAACTTAAAACAAGTGAAGAAAAGGTATAACGAGTCTTTTCCTTGTGTTTAAATAGTATAAAATACCAAATCATAATTAAAGCACTTCTACTAACACTAATTAAGGTAGGTAGGTCAATATAATAGGCCTGGTTTTATAGGGGAAGCAACCCTTGGAGCTAGGAAGATTAGATATCTCCACAGGACCACACACTGAGTGTGTTTCTCAAAAAAAGATCTGCATAGGTTGCATTGCTCCAAGATAGAGGCATGAAAAGAAAAGGAAGACTGCCCTAGCTGGTTTGGCTCAGTGGATAGAGCAGAGTGTCCACCTGTGGACTGAAGGGTCCCGGGTTTGATTCTGGTCAAGGGCACATGCCCAGGTTGTGGTCTCGAACCCCAGTGGGGGCATGTAGGAGGCAGCTGATCAATGATTCTCTCTCATCACTTTCAAGGTAGAAGAAAAGGAAAATATAAATGAACAAAGGGCAAATAAAGCATGTAAAAATTTCTTGTTTCCTAAAAAATACCCAGGACTTTAAACAGACTACTCTGTATCCAGTAAATTACATCCTAGGTCCTAGGATGACCAAGAGTCAGGCCCATGAAAGAGAGATAGCTCCCTCAACATTAAACTGCATGTTCATTCAGTTTCCTGATTTAGAAGTAGAGCCAGAGATTCCAGAAGAACACAGAAGAGAGGTCTGGCAGGTCATGAATCTGACCCTGGTGCCAGTTGATGACACTTCCAACAGCTTGTCTTTCCTTGTCTCCACACTTCCTGTGAGTTAAGTCCTCAGTGCACATGGGAGGGCTTCCCAGCAATGTCATTGAAACCCCTTGTGACACCTGAGTCATCTGGGCTCTCGCTGTGCTTCTCTTATAGCTATTGTCCTTGGAGCACAGTCACTGGTTTACAAGTGTTCTCTACTAAACGGTGAATGCCTCGAGGTCAGGGCTCTGTCTTCCTCGCCTCTTGTCCAGCACCCATCAAGATGCTCATCATGTAGTAAGTGGTAATTAAACTAAGTGAAATAATAGATTAACAAATAGACAAGCAAATTATAAATGCTGTTAGATCTGTAAGCCAAACCCCCTAAGGGTTTGTGACAACTCTTGGGGCACCTAGCTACAATTTTAAATATTCACCACTAGATGGCACTATTTTAATGAGGTAGTAAAACCCTTGCCTGGACAACCTTACTATCTGCTACAATACATGCTTTCATCAAAGAATAAAAACGATATTTCAAAAGTAAAATTTTCTAATCCTGAAATCTCTCTTAAATTTTCATAATACTCTGCTTGATTTTTCAAAAGGAAAATACTTTCCAATAAATTCTCTTTCTCCAATTCCATTGTTACCCCATAAATCACCATTAGAAAGTTGAATCCTTTCAATACCTCTTCTCTAAACCTGAGGAACTTCCCTCGTTAGGAGTTGTTATTGTTACAGGTGTTTTCAACTTTAACTGCAGGTGTTTTAAAACCACATCCCGTTGGACAGCCAGCCCTAGACAATAACCACATAAGCAGCTACCTGTCCCACGGCATTTGTGAGGTCTCAGAGTTTAGACCCCTGGGCCATTGTCACCAGTGCCAATAAGAACAAGGCCCAGTGGCAGTAACTGCAGTCAGACTGGGAAGGTCTCAGCACACTGCCAGCAGGCTCCAGGAGAGAGAGAACCCAGAATGGGTCCCTGACAAAGTAGGATGGAAGAGTAGCAGGTGGAAAAAAGGGCAATTTCCCTTTCATCCCTCCCCCCCCCCCCCCCCCCCCCCCCCCCCCCGCAGGAATGAGGGTTATTCCTAGGGGTCAGGGCATTGAATCCCCTTCATTCGGGCTCAAATAAAAACCATTTTTTCTCATGAAAAGACAAAAATAAATAAATGAGTGATTTTGCCTTACACACATGTATTAAGAAGGTTACTACTATAAAAATATATCCTTGCTAAACTGGTTTTATTTATTTTTAAATAAACCTGATACTGGGAAATAGTGTCTTTTCATTTTTAATAGCTTCCTCAAGAAGGTGATAGGGGTCATGCTGATCTTTGAACTCAGAATACCTTCTACAAGTAGCTGCTTACAGGTTCTAACCCATCCTCCTCACTCCCCCTTCCCCCTCCTTCTTCTGCCTTTCTATACATTACTGCTTACATTGCTATTTAATGCCTTGTAAGGCTGAGGCCAAACTGTCTCACCCACTCAACTGGAACTCTCAGAGAGCAAAGATCATGCCCTTTCTATTTTTTAAGTCCATTTTCATTGCCTAGCACAAAGCCCTAATGAATAAATATCAAAAGGAGGATAAAGTAATTCAGTTTGAGCTAGAACTCAACCATGAACTCACCTTTGTTAGAGGTGACAAGGCAGCCGAACATCTTAACTAGCTTCGAAGTCTATGTCATCTGAACCGGACACATTTAGATCCAGACTCATCCTCGTTCCCACAGTTCTGCTCCTCTCCTTGACTTTCTTCTTTCTACTGAGGGCACTACGGTTCCTCTAGTCGCCCAGCTCAAACCCTGAGAGTACTCCCGGCCTCTCTCCCCTTCCTGCCCCATCCTTGCTTTTATCCATCTTCTCCTTTGTGTATCCTTAGCCATTAGCCCCATTCAGATCCTCATCCTCATCGCCCTCTTGCTTTATAACCTCTCTCTCCACTATATTATGGTTTTTGAGGATGTGAATTCTTGATTTACTGATTTTCATATTTTCTTCAGGGCCTTTCACAATAAAGGTGCTCAGTTTATTAATTCATCTACTTAAGAATACAAGTTAAATGCTTTCACTAAAATAATAAATAAAATAGGACATATACATTCAAGCAGAGAGATTATAATAAATAATAGGAAGTTTTAAGTAAAAGTGAAAGACTGAGCATGAACTAATCTATACCTACAAGCTTTCTAAATATATCTTTTATTTAGAAAAAAAAATGTTTTCTTATATATTTAATACCCTATGGAATAAGACATGGATTCCATTCATTCAACTATAAAACCAATGAAAAGCTCCAGATTCAGGCCTAGAGGAGATACTATGACAATTTAGTATTGAACTATTTTTAGAGTTGAGAGAATATCCTATGCTCCAAACCTTCCTGGCCTCCTGCCCAAACAAGAGACTTACTAATCTAATTGATAGTTGCAGAAAAGATGATAAAGGATTGATGCATGATGCCTTCCATTTTACATTTGCATTTTAATAGAAGATGTTACTGCCTCTGTTTCCAAGGCTAATGCTTCCTGGAACTTCCAGGTGCCCTAGCAGTTGGTTCATGGGGACTATTCCTTGCCCATTTGATGACATCACACAAGCTTTCACCCTTCAGGGGCAGAGGCAACCCTGGTACTACTGCAACCATCAAACTGTCTTGGACCATGGAATAATGACACTGACCTCCCTCTTCCCTCAGGCATCTCAGAGAAACAAAAATCATCAAGAGCACGAGCTCTTGAGTCACAGAGATCCAGTGATGGTTATTATTGTTGGTGGTGCTGTTGTTACCACCATTATTTTTTCACTACAATTAGTATTCAGGATTTCCCTGGACTATACTAGTGCTTCTATCCAAGATGTCATGGGGAATCACTACCCTCTCTCTAAAAGTTGACTCTGAGTTCTGGTTCTGGAATGGTTGCTAATGAAGGCAGCCTGAGGTCTCCCGAGGCATTCAAGCACCCATACCCCTTCCAGTCATGATAGTTCACCCTACAATCCACAGCAAATGTATGATCTTTACACACATGACCTCATTTAATCTTCACAGCAACATATGGAGTGCACTGTGTTAGTATCCCATTGCCAGAAAAGGAACCTGAGAGTCAGAAAGGATATTCTTGCCTCCGGTCACAAGGCCAACAAAGAGAAGAATCTTCTGATTCATTTTTCCCTCCAACTTTCCACAAAGATGTATTCTACTTTGTTTTCAATTTCTGCTTTTAAATGCTTACCTTGATGTTAGACCATATCCTATTAATAACTTAATCCCTGACAGTTAAGGAGAAGTCATTCATTTAGGTGCTTGGATGCAGTTCTATAATCAGGACCTAAACTTTGCCAATATTTCTGGAACATTAAAAAAAATGAAGTTATTTTTAGCATAAAAAATAATCTATAGATAAATAAGAACAAGGTTGTCATTTTATAGATGAGAAAATAAAGCCTGCAGGTGAAATATGTCCTGCTCAAAGTGACGTAGCAGGAAGGGAACTAAAACCCAGGCTGAGACTAATTCTGAACAGCATAATATTGTTGTGAATTATGGACTCTTCCTCACAGATAGCATAGCATAGTGTTACATTAGTCATGTTTTTTTTCTTTTCTATATATTATGATGCTTTGAGATCTTAAAATACCTTTCTGATGGGTGGTGGCGGGGGGGAGAGGTGGAGAGGGGGAAAGGGGAGATTGCCCTTTCAGGGCTAGCCAATTCTTAGCGCTAGCAGAAGACCTAGCCAGGAGCATGCCTTTGATATGCAACCTACCCAATCCAGATCCAAAGCTCCGCTATCCATCCCATCCTTAATATCTCAGAGGACAATCTTCCCAGGGCCAGGACCCAGGCAACTAGAGACCAACCCCACAGCAAACTGGCCAATCCTGCACTATTTGCCCATCTCTTCTATTTCCCTTAGAAACACCAATGAAGTCTCCAGCCTAAACCTGTCATTTGCTCCTGCTTCCTGATCAAAACCTGATGTTTCTTCGGTGGTGAGCCTTGCCTCTCATTTTAGGGTAACTGGGAGTAATATGAAACTGTTCTTTCAATGGCATCGGCCTCTCCATGTCATCACTCAGTCACTTTTATAAATTAAGATTCAGGCACAAAACAGTGGTGAAGAACAGAGACTTTGGTCAGACCAAATGGACTTATCCCACGTCCATCACTATTTGACCTTGAGCAGCTAGTGGTCTGAGAAGAGCTTTGAAGGATGAATGAGACTTCCCAGGCTGACAGGGCAGGAAAGGGCATTCTAGGCAGATAAAACATTAGAGACATAATCATGGAGGCATAAAATAGTAGGAAATATTCAGAGAGGTATGAAGGAAAGGTATTATAGAGGGAGATCAAAGATGGCTGCCAACAGAAAGACAGGCTGAAAGATAGTGTGTGAAGGAGAGAACTAAAGGAGAGTGTGTGGACCTCCGGGGAGTGTCTATTTTTGAGTGAGGGACAGCTATATTCCAACGGACTGCTGGGGACTGCTGGACCGGGCTCCTCTGACCACGGCAGCCTCCACTGCTGCTGAAATCTCTCCCGGAGCAACCGGCTCTGCCACAGAGACCACGCCATCTTGAAGGGGAGAGTGGCTGTGATCGGAAGCCTAGCCTTATCTTCAACTGGGAAGAATCTGATACCTCCTGGGACACTACAACCATAACACCCAGGGACCAGCTGCGAACCCACAAACACTGGGTCTCAAGCAGTGCGAATACACGGACTCAGACGAGCTCTGCACCTTCTCACGGGAAGGTCAGATTTCGACCAGAGAAAGGTGAGGTCTGTGATCCAGGCTGGAGGGAGAAACACGCACAGTGGGATCTAGAAGTTCAGAGGAAGTCTGCGCCCCACAAAATCTGCGGCCATTGGGGCCAGTGTAGTCCATAAATGTGGAAGGGGGTCCACAGGGCTGCTGACAGAAGGGAACTCTAGAAATCAACCCATAGCTGGCCTGGGCATAAAAAGGCAGCCTGAAGCTTTACCAGTAAACCGGCTGCGCTGTGCCAGGGGAAAAAGACATGCACAGAGACATGAGCAGAGTAACACACAGTGTCAGGACGAAAAAGTCACGAGTTTGCGCACTTACTTTGGCTCTTTTTTTCCTCTTTAAATCTTTGCTATTGATTACTAAGCCCAGTACATAGGATCACCCAATTAAAAACACTCTCAGAGACTGCAGGGGAAAGTTGTTTTTGTGGAACCTGGGGATCAGAGCGGGAGAAATGATCAGAAAACCAGCTCTGGGGCAGTCCATACCCCCAAACCAGTATTAAGTGCAGCAGGGAAAACAAATTCTAAATAGTGGGTAGAGAGGACTTATTGCCCTGGATGTCAATACAGAAACACTGCCACCCAGGGGTTGAATCACAAATTAACTCTTGTGTAAATACAACCACAGGCAGGCTGAGAGACAAAGAAATACTGCCTGCTTGAAAACAAGATTGTGGCTTACCACACAGAGGAGCTGTGGAATGCAGGGAACTTCAATATTTTCCTGACTACCTGACAGGAAACAGGCGTGCCAAACAGAACAGTAAAGGAAGTGAACGACCTTCACTATTACACATTTTTATTTTTTATCTTTTACTTAAGAAACTAAATTTTTTTCTTTTTTTCTCACTTGATTTTACCTTTTTAATTATTATATTTTATTTTTAATCAGTATTATTACTATTATTTTACACTTTTTTAAAGTTTCATTTTATTTTCTCTTTATTTTGTTTTATTTTATTTTGGGATTAGTGTTCTGCATTCTATTTTCATTTATCCTTTAGCATCATTTTACTCTATCTCAACTTTACCTTTATGCCAACACTCTCTTCCTCACTTTTTCCCTTTTATTGTCCTGTTTCTCTTACCCTATTCATGCTTTAGATTTTCCCTATTCCTTCTTTTTACTCCCTGTTAAAAATTTATTCTACTTATATATCTAATTTTCGATCCCCTGCTCCAAGTCCATACACACTTCTCTCCTCTCTTTCTTCACTATCCAAATTTATTTCTCTCTTCCCTTTTTTGTTTGTTTTTGTTGTTGTTTTATGTTTTTTTGTTTTATTTTGTTTTGTTTTTCCCTTCTTTCTCTCTGACCTATTGTTGTTGTTAGTTTGATTGTTGATTAGATTGGTTTTTTTGTTTGTTTGTTTGTGTGAGTGTTTCTCCTTTTTTTGCTTCTGTTTTCCCTCTCCTCGCTTGTTATTAGTTGTTGTTTGTAGTTTGCATTCATATCTGGGTGTTAGTTGTTTGCATTTTTTTGGATTAGTTGTTCTATTGGAGTTTTCTCCCCATATAAATAGTTTTTCCCCCTTCTTTTTTATTCTCTTTCTTTTCTCTCTTACTTTTTTCCCTTTTCTCAATATTATTTTTGCACTCTTTTTTTTTATCTCCTAATTCTCTTTTCTCTGGTGGTCACCTTTACTTGGGGTTATTAGTATTGTGAATACATTTATGTTTAGTGCCTTGTGTGTTGTGCCTTGTTGTGTTGTATTTTGTGCCTTTAAGTCAACGCAGGAGAGAGAGCTACATAACCAGACACCTGGAGAGGAGAGATCATGGGGAGACAAAGAAATAGCCCACATATGAAAGAAAAAAAGGCATCACCAGAAAAGGAAGTAAATAAAATGGAGGCAAACAATATGTCAGAGAAATAATTCAGAAAGACAAATTCAACAATATGTGTAAAAACCAAAAGGAAATGAAGAAAAATGAAGAAGAAATGAAAAATGACATTGCTGCAATAAAGAACTCAATAGAAAGCATCAAAAGTAGACTAGAAGAAGCAGAGGACCGCATCAGTGAGCTAGAAGACATGGAAGGAAAAAATACCCAAGCATAGCAGCATCTAGAAAAAAAAACTTGAAAAACAGGAGGAGAGCCTAAGGGAACTTTGGGAAATCACAAAAGGAAACAACATCCACATAATAGGGGTGCCAGAAGGAGAGGAAACTGAGCAAGGAATAGAAAACCTATTTGAAGAAATAATGACAGAAAACTTCCCTGATATAGGGAAGAAAAAACTCACACAAATCCAAGAAGCTCACAGACTCCCAAACAAAATGAACCCCAAAAGACTGACGCCAAGGCACATTATAATTAAATTGGCAAACACCAACAACAAAGTAAGAATCTTAAAAGTGGCCAGACAGAGACAGAAAGTTACCTACAAATGTCCCCCATCAGACTAGTGACTGATTTCTCAACAGAAACACATCAGGCCAGAAGGGAATGGAATGAAATATACAAAGTCATGCAAAGGAAGGGTCTGAACCCAGGAATACTGTACCCAGCAAGGCTATCAATCAAAATTGAAGGTGAAATCAGGAGTTTCATAGACAAAAAAGGACTAAGGGAGTTTATCACCACCAAACCAGCAATGTAAGAAATGATAAAGGGTCTGCTGTAAAAGGAAGAAATAGGAAACGAAGAAGGGACACAGGAATGAAGAATAAAAATGGCGCCGAAACCGGTTTGGCTCAGTGGATAGAGCGTCGGCCTGCGGACTGAAAGGTCCCAGGTTCGATTCTGGTCAAGGGCATGTACCTGGGTTGCGGGCACATCCCCAGTGGGAGAT
>NW_005353685.1:771334-774555 GCF_000412655.1 Myotis brandtii | reverse complement strand
CCGCACCTTTATATTTTCCACACTGCGCCTCCTCTGAGCCTCGGTATGCTGTTGTCTTTCCTTCTAGTTGAAGAGTCTCTCCTCAGCCAGCTTTCCTGTGGTTCTGGGTGATGTCCATTCCGTCTTTTAGTTGTATTTTTGAAGTGGTTGTTTGCGGCAGCAATCTCCGGTGTTTACCTATGCCACCATCTTCTACTTATAATACTTTAAACAATAAAATTAAATTTAAAAAAAAAGAAAGTAAGATATTATATAATTTCACTCACATGTGGAATCTAATGTGGAGGAGGAGATGGGGGGATAAAAAGTGATGAATGGAGACTTGACTTGGGGTAATGAACACACAATACAGTGTACAGATAATGTGTCCTGGGATTGTGTATAATTTGCTTAACCAGTGTCATCAAAAGAAATCAATATTAGAGAGGTATTGATAAAGCATAAGGACCCAAGCACTGGGTGGAGGGATGAAGTGGCTGGAGAGGCAAACAGAGGTCAATGATATGCAAGCTAACGGCTTGCACTTTATCCTACAGGTAATGAGGAACCAGGGACAGGTTTTAGGCAGGGCAGAGACAGGAGCAGACTGTCCTTTGGATAGCTCTGGCAACCTCTTTCTAACTTCTCTTGTTTTCCACCTGCCTGGAATGGCCTTGCATCTCCTCTTCTTCAAGTCAAATCCCACCTGCTTGTAAGTCGTCACCTTGCCTGGCTCTCCCATCCCGTGGTGCTCTTTCCCTTCTCTACATTCCCTCAGCAAGTCCGATCAGCTCTTTCGTGATTCACTCTCACTGAACAGTCCTCAGACCTCCAGAGGCTAACGTGTGGGTTCTTTCAAGGTAGGACCCTGTGTGCTACTTTGGGATCCCTTCCCAGGAGCCTATAGCCAGTGACTGTTCTCTGAACAGCAACCACAGAGGAGACTGTGGCTGCTGTCAGCGAAGTAACAGATTGTTTATCCTACACACACATGTTCAGAAAACAGAAAAATTTCCTCTGAAATCCTGCGCTTCTCCAGCAGACAAGGATTCCCAGGGAAATTAGGCCACCTGATTCTTTTTCTCCAGAGGTCTTCTTTCCACCAGCAGAAACACAAGTGCTTGCTGCAAGGGCAAAACTATTCAATTAGCTCTCATTGAAGTCTCTTCTTTCCCCACAGGTGTAAATTGGGTGCCTTGCCTGTTGTTTTGAACTTGACTCAACATAAAAAGATATTTGTTTCCAGATGGTCCCTGGTCCACAGAAGGAGGTGAGAGCACGTGCAAGACCTGCAAAGTTTACCCTGCATGCCCCAGCCCTCTACCTCGGGGAAATCATACACAGGGAGTGTTTCGCTAAGCAAGTTCCAGGGCAACGCATTCTTCCCGCAACTGCAAAGAACAATGTAGCAGGAAACATCTTAGATCTTCTAAATGTGGTTAAATATGTAGACGGCATATGACTGCCATGCACGGAAGTAGATTTCTTTCGAGAAAAAAAAAAGAATAATTGTAAAATCAGCATTACAGAAGCTTGATCAAAAGAAGTTTGATCTAAGGATGCACTGACTCTTTGGCAAAGCTCTAATTCAAATATGACAGCAGACACGAAGCATGTTTATTCTGCCTGCTGCTTCCAAATTATTTCCTCTGTGTTTATGCCATTGTCCTTCAATGCTCTCCTTTCCTGTGTGGTATATAATGCACGGATCCGCCCTTGCTCCCTGCCTAATTTCATCTCCCGCCACTCCCTACATGTCCCATCTTCTGCCAAACTGATCTCTGCATTTCCTGAAAGGGGCCATAACAGACAAATAAAAACAATTGTAATTGTAACAAGTACTGTAAAGGGAAGAAGGGACCCTTCTGCTGGCCACTGACTCAGCTGCTTGTTTTGGATATTTCCTTCCAAGATTTTTCAAAGTGGAACTGTCTAACTGCTAAGTTGTAGGCACCTGCTGGCTGTTTCTGGCTCTCCACACTTGAAGCTGGCCCACCTAGAGGAAAAGTAGTGATAAAAGGTACAAAGAGAAGGGATGTGATAGCTTTTTAGTTTTGCTCTTCCTGAACTTTCATTACGTAAGTAAAAAAAAGCAACTTCCTTTCTATACACCAATAATGAATTTACAGAAAGAGAAAATAAAAAATCAATCCCATTTACCATCGCACCAAAAAAATTAAGATACCTAGGAATAAACTTGACTAAGGAGGTAAAACCTGTATGTGGAAAACTACAGGACACTGAAAAAAGGAGATAGAGGAAGACATAAACAGATGGAAGAACATTCCATGTTCATGGATTGGTAGAATCAACGTCATCAAGATGTCCATACTACCCAAAGCAATCTATAGATTCAATGCACTCCCCATTAAAATACCAAGGGCATATTTCACAGACCTAGAACGAACTTTGCAAAAATTCATCTGGAATAAAAAAAAGACCCCGAATAGCTGCAGCAATCCTGAGAAAGAAGAACAAAGTAGGTGGGATCTCAATACCAGATATCAAACTGTATTACAAAGCCACTGTTCTCAAAACAGCCTGGTACTGGCACAAGAACAGACATATAGACCAAGAGAATAGAATAGAGAACCCAGAAATCGACTCAAACCACTATGCTCAATTAATATTTGACAAAGGAGGCATGAACATACAATGGAGTCAAAACAGTCTCTTCAATAAATGGTGTTGGGAAAATTGGTCAGACACATGCAAAAAGATGAAACTAGACCACCAACTTACACCATACACAAAAATAAACTCAGAATGGATAAAGGACTTAAACATAGGACAGGAAACCATAAAAATACTAGAGGAATCCACAGGCAGCAAAATTTCAGACATATGCCGAAGCAATTTCTTCACTGATACTGCTCCTAGGGCAATGGAAACTAAAGAGAAAATAAACAAATGGGACTACATCAAAATAAAAAGCTTTTGCACAGCAAAACAACAAGAAAGCCCACTGTATGGGAGAACATATTTGCAAATGTTATCACTGATAAAGGTTTAATCTCCAACATTTATAGGGAACTCATAGAACTTAATAAAATGAAGATAAATGATCCAATAAAAAAATGGGCAACAGACCTAAATAGATACTTTTCGAAAGAAGACAGAAGGAAGGCCAAGAGACATATGAAAACATGCTCAAAGTCACTAATTGTCCGAGAGATGCAAACCAAAACGACAATGCGGTACCATCTCACACCTGTCAGAATGGTAATCATCAACAAATCACC
>NW_005353685.1:754053-771308 GCF_000412655.1 Myotis brandtii | reverse complement strand
GAAAACAGCCTAAGTGCCCATCAACAGATGAGTGGATTAAAAAACAGTGGTACATCTACACAATGGAATACTATGCTGCAGTAAAAAAAAAGAAGGAGTTCTTACCATTTGCAACAGCATGGATGGAACTTGAGAGCATTATGCTAAGTGAAATAAGCCAGTCAGAGAAAGATAAATATCACATGATCTCACTCATTTATGGAATATAATGACCAACATAAACTGATAAACAAAAACAGATCCAGAGACAGAGAAGCATCGATCAGACCGTAAAACCTCAGAGGGAAGGTAGGGGAGGGTGGGGGTAAGGGGGAGAGATCAACCAAAGGACTTATATGCAAGCATATAGGCCTAACCAATGGACACAGACAACAGGGGGTGAGGGCATGGGTGGGGCGGATGGGGGGTAATGTGGGGATAAGGACACATATGTAATAACTTAATCAATAAAGAAATTTTTTTTAAAAGCAACTTCCTTTCTGCTCAAACTAACTTGATTTAGATTCACTTGCAACCTAAGTCCTCAACTATTTTTTAATTGACTTTCTTGGTATGACACTGGTTAATAAAATTAAATAGATTTCAAATGTACAATTCTACTATGCATCATTTGTATATTGTATTGTCTCTCCATTTTGGCTGTCTCTTTGTTTTGTTTCTGTGTATTAAGTCAATCTACTATGTCTCCCAGTCTTGGGAGGGTGGTCTTATGTAGTAGGTGTCTTCTAAGACCCTGTAACACTGTCTCCTTGTTCACCTGAACTGGGTGCTCCATGAATGTCCTTCGTGTGGATTATGTGCGCGCTCATGTAATTGAGTGTTGATTCCAATTGGCCTGTTTGTGTGTGGGGAGGAGGATCCCCATGATGGCTGACTGTGAAGGTCAACACCAACCACAGAGTACAAGTTGCTGTGCAGGTGCTGATCACACAAAGCGGATTTCACCTCAGCAGACTCTGGTGCCTGCTGTTATCTGCTGTAGATATGCCACTTGTGAAGCTAATTGCAACCTGCTCTGATGTTGTTAAAACCTGTGACTGGCCCTGTGCAACCTGTTTGGAGCTACAAAGTGATCCGCAGTTTGTGGCTGCCTCTGCTGCACCTGGGTGTGGGTGGGGAGGACCAAGCTGTGCACCAAGGCTGGCTTCCAGCAGTACCGAGCCCCTGGGCTAGTCAGCCAAAGGCCCAATGCACCCTGAGGTCCTCCTTCACCTGCCAGCTGCCTGTTAGGCTCAGTCACTAAGAGAGCCTCTGGCAGTACTCGAGTTGCATGAGCTAGGTTGCCAGTGAGTCACCAGGAAGGGGCTAGTGGTGTTCACTGATAGATACACATTCAAGCTCAGGGTCAGTGCTGGGTCTGAGGCCACTCAGGAAAAGTCTCACAGTACATAAAATCAATATTTTTTTCAGAGGAGAGTATTGCAAAACCTCTAACTGTTCTTAGCATTAAGTTAATCAATAGACATAATGAAATAAAAATTTGAAACTATATGATTGTAGTGTAAGGCCTAAAATGTTATGTGCTACCTTGACATCTTCAAGCCACAAATGACCGCAAAGGCTTACAAAGGTTCCCTGTGCTCACCAGATATGTCCCTCACCCGGTGCACCACCTCTCTTCAACCTCACTGCTATCACTTCCCTGCCAATCTGAAAAATTATTCAAACCGGCCAATCACATCCTCTCACAGGAACCAGGAGTCACCTCATCCTCTCATTACTACAAAGCCTTTCCTCCCACAGCCTCTACTTGTTCAGTCTGCTCCCAAGCGCAAACTAACACTATATTGATCCTTTTTTTAAAAAATCCAGATGAACCAAAAAGTTGTAAAAATAAACCCTGTGAAAGCAGTAGAATAAACACAAGCAAATTTATTTATTACCTTGGAAATATCTTTGTAAACAAGAGTTAAAATCTAGAGGCCATTTAAAAAAAAAGAATGATAAGTTGTCTACCAAGAAATATAAGATTTCTGTACAAAAAAAGTGCTTAATGTCAAAAGTCAAAATACTTGAAAAATATGTTTAATATGAATACAAAAAGCTAATTTCCTAGTTTAAAAAGTCAATAAAGAGAGTCCAAGATGTGGGAGGTGGTTTGAGGGTGGACAGGAAGAGATCAACCAAAGAACTTGTATGCATATATGTATAACCCATGAACACAGACAATAGTGTGGTGAAGGCCTGGGGTGAGGGGCCGGAGAGGGTAGAAGGGATCAATGGAGGGAAAAGGGGACATATGTAATAGTTTCAACAATAAAGATTTTTTTAAAAAATATATAAATGATATATGTAGAGAATCCAAAAAATAAAAAGATCAAAGACTATGAACAGGTAGTAAAAAGGTAAAACTGTCTGTCATATATATTACATTTGAAAATGAATACAAAGGTCCTAAATATATATGAAAATATGCTTAATTTCTTAAATATAAAGAAATATAAATCAAAATAGTGGGATACCATATTTCACCTATCTGGCAAAAGTTAAAAAGCCATAATATCCAGTGTTGTCAATGGTGTTTGGAAATAGAAACTTAATAAAGTTCCTATTTGAACTTTCACTATTGATGGAAAGTATAAATTTATATAATATTTTTGGGTAGCAATTTGGCAATGTCCAAATTTATAAATAGCCACATACTTTAACCCAACCATTCAATGTTAGAAAATTTTCTATGGATGTGTATACTCAAAATATATGCCAAGAAACAGACACATCTTTATAATTGCTTGTAATTATAAAAACAGGATATAATCTAAATCTCTATCAATTAAACCAGTTAATGTACTCTGATACATTCATACAATGGAATAATAAAGTTGGTCTGTATGTGCTTTATAAGATAAAGCTATCATATATATTACATTTTAAAAGCTATGTAGACAGTAGGTGTGCATAGTATGATTCTATTTGTGTAAATTTAAAACTATAAATATGTTTTAAAGTATATATATATACACATACATTTATCATATACATATTTCTACATACACTGATATATGCATAAAATCTCTTTCTGGAAATATATACAAAGGGAAGAGATGATAAGAGAAAAGATATTTTATTCTTTATTATATGCCTTTCTGTGGAGTTAATATATTAGTTGTATGAAAAATATATATATATGAATTTTTTTAAAGTAGGAATAACCCATAAGTGTTAATTTTATTCTCCCTTAACACTGAGAGCTAATAATTCTTTAGGACCCACCAAAACTCTTTTTAATTTAAGTTCGTAACTTTGGGTTTTATATTCATAAAGAATAACTCAGGATCTTAAAATGATAACTTTCTAGAGAGAAGAAAAAACAATTAGATCATTCTCCTAACTTAATTTTCTTTACTAAATAGTACTAAACTAAACTTTAAACTCTTAAACATTTAAATGTTTTCCTCCTAACTCCTAAATTCTGGCATTGTTGTTGTGATTTTTGTTTCTAATCTGTTGTCCCCCAACCTCAGATTGTCTTAATATAAAGAAAAAGAAAACTCAGAAGAAATCTTTTGATTAACAAAAATTGAAATTTTCACTCAGAAGAGTTTATATTTTAACTGTTTTTGGTTTTTTTACATTAGCTCTGTTCACTCCTCAAAAGAGAGATAAGAATTGATGGATAAACAGCAATAACTAATTTCAAGAGATAGGCAGATAGATAGATGGATAGATAGATAGACATCCTCTTATCTAAGGAAACAAACTGCATTACCATAGATTCAGGTGGTCCAGGCCCACCTGCGCTTTTAGCCGTACTCACTGCCTAGACCAGCCTCCTCCTAACACCAGAGCTGTCCGTGCCAGGATTCAGGCAAATTCCAAGACAGAACCCCACCTCCAAGTGATCTTATCACTTTTTCATTGCATATGTCTGTACTTTCTTTACTGCATGCCTCTTAGTATTCCTTCACGTGGCTAAACATCTGCCATGTTGTTTCCCTAGAGATAAGGTCCTGAATCTCCTTACCTATTTCACAGGCTGCTATAAAGCTTAATTAATTAATGTTTCCTGCATGCCTTGAGGTTTTCAGAGGAAAAGTGCTTGGTTGAAGTGTAGAGTCTTATTAAATCTCCAGTTTTACCCTGGAAATTGAAGCATCTCACCAGGGCTTGACTCCTAACAAACAAGGTATGTTCCAGTCCCCTGTGCCTTGTTCAGGGTCCTTAGATCATGGTGAAATTTTGCTGTAGCCGTCCCCTTAGCCCCGCCTTCAGAGAGGTGACAGGTTATTCAAAATGTCACACAGGGCTACAGGCTAAGACCACATTCTTCTTCAACTAGTCTTAGTGTGATTGAGCCATAACATAACCCTATCAGATTTCAGAATGAACCTAAAGATATTTTTTCTGCAAAGGTATGAAAACATGAAGTATTTTAGATGTGCAAAAGAGAAAGAGGCATTTCAAAGAATAAAAAACCCCAAAAGCCTACCCAACATTTCATAAACAGTGAAATGCAAATTAAAATAACATTAAAGTACTATTTCCCCCTGTCCTACCAGCCAAAACCTTAACATTCTGATTATTGGCAAGGATGTAGAGTCAAGAGAAATCATATAAACTGCTGGCAGGCGAATAAATTGATGCAATCCCTTGAGAAGTAATCTGGCAAAGTTCAACATAGGAAAAAGTTTAAAATATTAATAGCAGCCTCATTTTTAATTGCAAAAAATGAAAAACAATCTAAATGTTCATCAACAGTAGACTTAAAAAATAAGGTACAGTATAAGCAAGTAAAAAAACATATAAGCAAGTAAAAAAACATACACAATAGCCATGAAGAAAAATGAATTGGAGTTATTGCATCACCATGGATACACTTCACAAACACAATGTTGAGCAAAGACAGTTGCTGTAGATCCATAATGATACTTTACGTGAGGCTAAACACACGCAAAATACCTTGGTGTTAGGTATACATAGTTATGACATAAAACTTTAAGAAACTACATAGGAATGGTAAACTCCAAATTCAGGAACAGGGGTGATGAGGGCATATAAGAAAAGCACACAGGGGGTTTCAATGTAGTGGTAGATAGACAGGGGTTAATTATATTAAGCTTTATGCATTTTATATTTATGCCTTTTGTATACTGAAATGTTTCTTAAAAAATATTCATTATTTACCTTTATATGCTTGCATGACCAAAGTATTTAATAATAATTTAAGATTTAAGAAACATGAAGAATCCTCAGGGGCAGAATATGGAGAGTTGAAAGGACTTAAAGAAGAAAACTAAGTTGGAAGTTGAGCCAATCAAGTCCACACCTCTGTGAACTCTATAGAAATGCATGTGAGCTGTATACAACCTTGTTTTAATATACCTGTCACATTTTAAATAGTGCTGAGAGAGCACATTTTTATGAAATCTATTCTTGCATAGAGATGTTACAGCTACTTTAGAATTATGTTTGAAAATTTCATTGTTTGTTTTTAGAAAATACAATGATTTTCTCAGTCCTAGCGCAGTGATTTACAAACATTTTTATAAGATTCTGTATAAAATCTCATGTAGAATTTGAATATATACTAGTAAAATGATCAAGTACTCCATCCATTCTTCCCCTCCTCTGTGGCAGTCTCCAAGCACCTCTGCAGGGACCTGGGACTTAATAGGACACAACTGGAATATCATTGCTCGACAATAGCACATCCTGAAGTATGTTTTGCAGAAACACCAGTACTGAGAAATGTTCTATATTAGTGGGATTTCATGGTCATATATATCTCCTTGGATATGAACAATGCATATTAAAGGCTCTGAGAAGCCCTGCAACAAACTGCTTAACTTTAACCTAGCATGTTGTTGACATAATACAGCTAATTCTCCAAGCATATACTTAAGTGAATTTGATATTTCTGTCATGTTATCAAGTCCCAAAAAGGTTTCAAGCTGATTTTTGATATTATGTTTAATGATCTGAGTTAATCTACACCTATAAGTGCCTAAGAAAATTAGACACTTGATAAATATTTGTTGAATTAATGAATGAACAAACACAAACTCTGTGGAACAAACACATTTAGAGGTCAAGATGAGACAGAGATTAGCAGTATTTGAAAGGTCTAGCAAAATGAGGAATTACAAAAATATGCGAAAAATATTTTAATGAAGTACAGGTCCAAGTGTCCATCCCAGCTATTTAATTTACCCACTGCTTTTAAATATTACTTATCTTTAACAATTAAAATTTCCATTAAAATGTCAGTGTTTACCAAAACCAAAGAGGAATTCGGTGTTTTCTGGAAATGAAAATAAGACTATTATAAAAGTTCCCTTTAGAATATTGGACTTCTCCTCATTTTTTAAATAAATTCTTTCTTGTTGAAAGTATTATATATGTCTTCTTTCCCCCCATTGACCTCTCCCTGGATGCTTCTGCCTCCCAGCACAGGCCCTCACCCCCTTATTGTCTGTGTCCATTGGTTATGCTTATATGCATGCATACAAATCTTGTGATTGATCTCTTACCCCACCCCTCCGACCTCCCCTGCCTTCCCTCTGAGGTTTGACGGTCTGTTCAATGCTTCTATGTCTCTGGATCTACTAGTATTTTTGTTCACAGTTTATGTTAGTTCATTATATTCCACAAATGAGTGAGGTCATGTCATACTTATCTTTCTCTGACTAGCTTATTTAATTTAGCATAATGTTCTCCAGGTCCATTCATGCTGTTGCAAATAGTAAGAGTTCTTTCTTTTTCACAGCAGCATAGTATTCCATTGTGTAGATGTACCACTGTTTTTTAATCCACTCATCTGCTGATGGGCACTTAGGCTGTTTCCAAATCTTAGCTATTGTAAATTGTGCTGCTATGGACATAGAGATGCATATATTCTTTCTAATTTCTTGGGATATATTCCTAGAAGTGGGATCACTGGATCATATGGGAGTTCCATTTTAATTTTTTGAGGAAACTCCATACTGTTTTCCACAGTGGCTGCACCAGTTTGCATTCCCACTGGCAATGTATGAGGGTTCCTTTTTCTCCACATCTTCGCCAGCACTTGTCCTTTGTTGATTTGTTGATGATAGCAATTCTGACAGGTGTGAGATGGCACCTCATTGTGGTTTTGATTTGCATTTCTTCGATGATTAGTGAGTTTGAGCATGTTTTCATATGTCTCTTGGCCTTCTGTATGTCCTCTTTTGAAAAGTGTCTATTTAGATCCTTTGCCCATTTTTTGATTGGATTGTTTATCTTCCTTTTGTTAAGTTGTATGAGTTCCCTGTAAATGTTGGAGATTAAACCCTTATTGGTGATAACATTGGCAAATATGTTCTCCCATGCAGTGGGCTTTCTTGTTGTTTTGTTGATGGTTTCTTTTGCTGTGCAGAAGCTTTTTATTTTGATGTAGTCCCATTTGTTTATTTTCTCCTTAGTTTCCATTGTCCTAGGAGATGTATCAGTAAACATATTGCTATAAGATATGTCTGATATTTTGCTGCCTATAGGGTCTTCTAAGATTTTTATGGTTTTCCATCTTACATTTAAGTCTTTTATCCATTTTGAGTTTATTTTTGTGTATGGTGTAAATTGGTGGTCTAGTTTCATGTTTTTGCATGTATCTGTCTAATTTTCCCACCATCATTTATTGAAGAGACTGTCTTGACTCCATTGTATGCTCTTGCCTCCTTTGTCAAATATTAATTAAGCATAATGGCTTGGGTCAATTTCTGGGTTCTCTGTTCTGTTCCATTGGACTATATGTCTGTTCTTGTGCCAGTACCAGGAAGTTTTGAGAACAGTGGCTTTGTAATATAGTTTGATGTCTGGTATTGTGATCCCTCCAACTTTGTTCTTTCTCAGGATTGCTGCACTATTTGTTATTATTATTATTATTATTCCATATAAATTTTTGGAGAGTTTGTTCTAGGTCTGTGAAATATGCTGTTGGTATTTTAATGGGGACTGCATTGAATCTATAGATTGCTTTGTGTAGTATAGACATTTTAATGATGTTGATTCTACCAATCCATGCACACGGAATATTCTTCCATTTGTTTATATCTCCTTCTATCTCTTTTTTCAATGTCCTGTAGTTTTCTGAGTACAGGTCTTTTACCTCCTTAGTTAAGTTTATTCCTAGGTATCTTCATTTTTTGTTGTCATGGTAAATGGGATTTTTTTAAAAAAACTTCTCTCTATGTGGGTTCATTATTGGTGTATAAAAATGCCATAGTTTTCTGGGTGTTAATTTTGTATTCTGCTACATTGCTAAATTCATTTATTAAATCTAGTAGATTTTTTATTGAGTTTTTAGGGTTTTCTATGTACAATATCATGTCATCTGTGAATAATGACAATTTTACTTCTTCTTTTCCAATTGGATACCTTTTATTTCTTTTCTTGTCTGATCGCTATGGCTAGCACTTCCAATACTATGTCGAACAGAAGTGATGAAAGTGGGCATCCCTGTCTTGTTCCTGTTCTTAGGGGAAATGGTTTTAGTATTTGCCCATTGAGTATGATGTTGGCTGTAGGTTTGTCATATAGGCTTTTATTATGTTGAGGTATGATCCCTCTATTCCCACTTGGCTGAGAGTTTTTATCAAGAAAGGGTGTTGGATTTTGTCAAATGCTTTTTCTTCATCAATTGATATAATCATGTGGTTTTTTGTCCTTCAATTAGTTTACATGATGTATCACATTTATTGATTTGCAGATATTGTACCAGCCTTGCATCCCTGGAGTAAATCCCACTTGGTCATGGTGTATGATCTTTTTAATGTATTGCTGGATTCGATTTGCTAATATTTTGTTGAGGATTTTAGTATTTATGTTCATCAGGGATATTGGCCTATAATTCTCTTTCTTTATAGTGGGTTTAACTGGTTTGGGGCGTAGGATAATTCTGGCTTCATAGAATGAACTTGGAAGTGTTCCTTCCTCTTGAAGTTTTTTGAATAGTCTGAGGCAGATTGGTGTTAGTTCTTCTTTGAATGTTTGGTAAAACTCCCCTGTGAAGCCCTCCAGACCAGAGCTTTTGTTTGCTAGAAGGTTTTTTTATTACTGCTTCAATTTCATTGGTAGCTATCAGACTATTAAGGTTTTCTGATTCTTCCTGATTGAGTTTTGGAAGATTGCATTTTTCTAGGAATATGTCCATTTCATCTAAGTTGTCCAGCTTGTTGGAATAGAGTTGTTTGTAATATTTTTTTACAATCCTTTATATTTCTATGGGGTCGGTTGTTACTTCACCTCTTTCATTTCTGATTTTGTTTATTTGGGTCCTCTCTCTTTGTTTCTTGGTGAGGCTGGCTAGAGGTTCATCAATCTTGTTTATCCTTTCAAAGAACCAGCTCTTGGTTCTATTGATCTTTTGTATCCTTTTTTTTTTTTTGTCTCTATGTCATTTATTTTTGCTCTGATTTTTATTATTTCCTTCTTTCAACTTCCTCTGGGCTTTTCTTGTTGCTCTCTTTCTAGTTCTTTAAGTTGTAGGGTTAGATAACTTATCAGTTTTTCTTGTGTGTGTTCTTTTGTTGTTGTTTGTTTGTTTGTTTGTTTGTTTGAGTTAGGCTTGTAGTGCTATGAAATTCCCTCTCATGACTGCTTTTCCCCTCATTTTTAAAACAATAAAATAATTCAAGCAGATACATAACACCATCTCCCCAACAAATCATAGGTGGGGAAGTGAATAGCCCTCATTTGACTGCATGTTTTTATCTGAATAAATATCAGATGAGCAGAAATGGAGAAAAACCCTTTTCTTAGTGCTTTTAAAAGATAAATATTTAACATTAACAGATGACATTAATGACCTAAGTAGTCCAAGCATTCCAGCTTCTTGGGAAATTGTGGAGTTTCCTCCTGATATTTCCCTGATTACAGGGGAACATAGCCTACTGAGGAGAATTGTCTAACTTAAATTGGCCAATTGAAGAAGGTATTGAAGACCTTATAAATCTTTTTGTGCTTTCCAACCTTGACAACTTTGCCTGAGCTTTTAGATACAAAGTTATTCCTCCATAACATATAGCTGCTGGATATATTTTTATGCTCCCACATTCTTCAGCCACTTATTTAATCAATCCAAATTGGTGTACACACAGTGAGGAAAATATAAAGAAATTAGGTATTTTCCCTGGGAGACCTTACAGTCTCACTGGAAAGACTAGAGATAAACCATATATCCTATCTAATAAAGAGGGAATATGCAAATTGACCATCACACCCTCACAAAGATGGCGGCGCCCATAGCCACAAGATGGTGGCACCCTGTCCCCTCAGCCCCACCGGAGTCCCCCAGTCCTTTCAGCCCCGCTGGGTGGGTGGCAGGCACACGGTGCAGCCAGACCCACCTTCAGCCCCCCAGCCACCCAAGTCTGGCCCAAGGTGAAGGCAAGCCCCAGATGGCAGCTTCCCAGCCACCTAGGGCTGGCCTAAGGCGCAGGCAAGCCTCAGATGTCAGCTTCCCAGGGCCACCCGAGGCTCAGGTAACCAGGGCCGGCTGAGGCTTGCACTGTCAGCAGTGGCAGCAGCAGAGGTGTGATGGGGTGTCACCTTCCCCTGATCACTGGGTCGCCTCCCACCACTGAGGGCTCCCAGACTGTGAGAGGTGGCAGGCCGGGCTGAGGGAATTTTCATGCACTGGGCCTCTAGTAGTTTAATAACAAAACAACCTGACAACCCAAGTGATATTATAAGAAAGGAAATAGTGAAGGTCAAAATTATAGGATAGAAATATGAGTGATGCAAACCTTCATTTGCCTATACATTTAGAGAAGAATGAAGTTGCTGAGAGTCAAACTGATTATGAAAATTTCACAGTGAAGGATACTTGACCTAGTCAGAAGGATAAAAGGATTTGGAGAAGCTTAAAAGAGGTGAAAGAACATACCTGAGATAAAAATCTTTGTGAACAAAGGCTCATAGAATGTCTGTGAGCCATTCAAAAGACACAATAAAATTTTGCCATAACTACTCCACTTTACTGAATCATATACAAAGCATTCAAAATAAGTTGATTATACCAAAATATTTACTAGTAAAAGTCCAAGCAAGAAAGAACACCAAATGTAATAGAAGTTCTATGCTTAGCACCTGAGCATCACTTCCTTTTTGAAGCTCACCTATACCCCTGAGTCCCTAAATACCTAACATTTTGTAAATACACATTCAATTTCATAAATTAATAGGTTAAAAAAACAATCTAGGAATAATCTTTGACAGTTAGATCCTGTCAAAGTCACACCATATCGCAAACATTCACATTGCAGAAGCACCTTCATACTTTAGCCATCGTGCCCCAGCTGAAAGTTTCTCTTTTTCCCCCTAGGCCTGGAACATTGGCAAATTTACTTGCCAGAGATGGTGGGATGGGGATATTTGAGGAGATTAACAGCAAAGCAGATAATACTTTTGATAAATTCATAGGAAACTGTGAGAAGATTTATGTACTCAAAATGAAAATATAGAAGTAACATCCTAGAGACATTTGTTAAGTCAGGTTTTACTAGACACCATTTGCTTTGACTTTGTGCTCTATTTTCCACATAATCTTTCTGAATTAAACTAAATACTCTGCCAAGTTCTTAGTTCAAATTGACAAAGAAGTATATAGGTCAAAAAATGAAGCAAGTTGTATTTATTTTGCAGTATCTAATGATATTGTATTAGGCACAATTTTGGAACACGGAAAAAATGCTTAATTGGGGGAAGAGAAGACACATGAAACAATTTGAGAGCAATAAATTTCATTTACATAAATAAATGCCATAGTTGGTGTGGATCAGACTCAAAGAAGGGTCAGACAGCAGGGATAATGATAAGCATGTTGGAACAGTTAGAAAGAAGGACTTTCTAGGTTCTGAAGTTGTGTAACCAAAGACAGAGAGGAAAAAAAGAATGGTCATGTCCTTTGTATATGATAGCAAGAGTAGTCTATGTGGAGGAGAAGGTGTGTGCCAGGAAAACCCGGAAGAGGGAAAGGAATGGGCAGAATGAAACTGTAGTGTAGAACAGGAGTTGTCAAACAATATCCAGCAGACTGTTTTTAGAAGTAAAGTGTTGTTGGAACAAAGCCACATTCATTTGTCTATGGATAGTCCATGGCTACTTTTGTACAGTAGTAGAGTTGAATGGTTATGGTAAGACTCATGGAGCCTAAAAATTCATTATCTGGCCCTTTCCCAACATTGGTATAGAACATGAGAGTATTTGGGAGGGAGGAAGGGAGGGAGGGAGCAATGAGGGGTTCCAAAATTCCAACACGTGTGTTGTATTTCCTTATACGTACTGCCCAGCTACACACATATGATAGATACCATTCCCTAAGCTCCAAAAGGCTTCTAACAAAAACCAGATTACAGAAGACCTTGAGAAATAGGCAGAGGGGTTTAGAGTTGATGTAATAGATAATGGGAATTCAGTGATAGAAAAATGATCAATCTAGAAGATCAATCAAGAGTAAGAGCAGAGCCCTAACCGGTTTGGCTCAGTAGATACAGTGTTGGCCCCGGGGACTGAAGGGTCCTGAGTTCAATTCTGGTCAAGGGTATGTGCCTTGGTTGCGGCCTCAGTCCCCAGTGGGGGCCGTGCAGGAGGCAGCTGATCAATGTTTCTCTCTCATCAATGTTTCTGACTCTCTATTCCTCTCCCTTCCTCTCTGTAAAATCAATAAAATATGTTTTTTAAAAAAAGAGAGAGTGAGAGCAGAAGGGAAACCTGACCAAAAGGCGCCAGTTAAAATATTGCATAAATTCAAGCAGGGGTCATCATAAGAAATGGAGATGAAATGGCAATTCAGAGAAGCATTTCAAGAGATGACTCAAGTTCTGGTGACAAAATAACATGGGAGGGTAGTATAAGGCAAAGAACCTGAGTTGAGGAATAACAGAATTGGGTTCTGGTTCCAGTTCTGCCATTTACAGGCTGTATCTTTGGCAAAGACACCTTACAAGTCTCTATTTAATCATTTATAAGGTGAAGAATTTGGTAGGAACATTAACATGTAGTGTTTTTGAGTACCTTCTGGGTGCCAGGCACCAAGCAAAGGCATTTCACATATTTTCTCCAATCCTCACAAAAGGCTGCAAGATAGGTATTTCCAGGATCATTTCACTGATGAGGAAACTGAAGTTCAGAAAGGGTTAGTAAATTGCCTGATATGACAGCTAGTAAACTAACAACATAAGTTTCAAACTTAGAATTGGTCTCTGCATCACAGAAATTATGTAGTCCAAGTGCTCATTATCATAGGCTCATCACAAAATCATTATGGGACATCCTGTATTACCTTTCTCTAAAGCATTTAGGGAGTTAGCACTTCTCCTCCTTCCATCACTCTAAAACAGAGTTTATTGGCACTCACCAAATATCCATGTGTCCCTTTATATTCCCAGGTGCCCTTGTAGTCAACTTGACTGTGCTACAGCCACTAAGATGTAGGTAGAAGTGATATAAACGACTTTCCTTACAGGGTCCCTGAAAACAAACCAACAACAAATCAACATATATAGTGTTTTATAGTTCCCAATGAATAGGCTTTCATATATAAACTAGAGGCCCGGTGCACGAATTTGTGCACCAGTGGGGTCCCTCAGCCTGGCCTGTGGGATCAGGCTGGAACCAGCTCTCTCAACATCCTCCGAGGGGTCCTGGATTGCAAGAGGGCGCAGGCCAGGCTGAGGGACCTCACTGGTGCACAATCAGGGCCAGGGAGGGACACGGGAGGTTGGCAAGCCAGGGAGGGGCCACGGGAGGGCTCCAGGGCATGTCCAGCCCATCTTGCTCAGTCCCAATCGACCGGACCCCAGCAGCAAGCTAACCTGCCAGTCGAAGCATCTGCCCCCTGGTGATCAGTGCACGTCATAGCGACTGGGTGACCAGTCAACTGTCTGCCCCCTGGTGGTCAGTGCACATCATAGTGAGCGGTTGAGCAGCCTTAGCATATCATTAGCATATTACGCTTTGATTGGTTGAACAGACAACTGGACACTTAGCATATTAGGCTTTTATTATATAACATTATCTTATTTGACTCTCACAGGAAAGAACCAGAGTTATTATCATCACAAACATGTTACAGACAAAGAATCTTAGTCACAACCAGATTAGATAATTTGATTATTCTGTAGATAAGAAGGTGACTCTGAAGGCCATGTGTCTTTCATGCCTGTGTCCCACCAGTGCCTGAAGCCACCGTGTCTATTTATTAAGTGAAGTAACTAACATCTGTGTATAAACAGGGTACAACACAGATAGGTACTTCTTATAAATAATAGAAGTAGCTCAGAAACAATTTAAAAGGTTAGCAATAAGTTCCCTTTTTCATAGCTAAACCTTATTTTATCATTATTTCTCTCCTTAATATAAGTTATTCAGTTTATAACCAATGCAAACTTTAATAGTTTTACATAGCTGGGCATAGTTTCTCTCTTTCTCCTCTGATCCCAATCCTTTCATCTTTTTTTCCACACAGTGACAACTTCAAATATGTAGTGAACCTGTCTCACACTCCCACCCTGTCCATGGCAAATCTCAGCCAACTCCTATTAGGATCCCCTTATCCTGGGATGGTCTCAAAGGATCCTGAGATTCCTCTTCTGGATCCATGTGTACTTTTCAAAATGTTGAGCCGACTTAACTGAATTTAATCTTGGATCACATTATTATAATGGTAAACTGCTTGGTCCTCTACTTTATTCTCTGAACTGATTCTTTTTATTTTTATTTTTTTTTTCACTTCCACTGGAATTTAGAGAGAAAATGGCTTCAACTGGATCAGCCAGCCTTGGTGTGACAACAAAAATGAAAATGAATGGTGAAAAAAAAAATCAAAAGCGTTGCTCTTTGAGATATAATTTAGTGTCTGGCAGGAATAATTCAACAAAATTGTGTCCACTTCCTGATCACATAACTAAACAAACAAGGGGGGAAGTCCTGCTGAGAGACATTTTCACATTAAAAGGTGCTAAAAATGGGCTAGATCTCCTCACAGCCCTGTTGGAGGCCTCCGTTCAATTTTTAGTCATTTCCTCTCTGTCTCCAGACTGGTTAGCAACTGGAGAGGCAGAGGGAAAAGGGGAGGCTGCACCTCCGTGCTGATCCACTTAACAATTCAAGGGATGATTAGAAAGGGAAGGGAATCTTGTCCTTTCCAGCCATTTTCACATGTCGCAGGAGGGAAGCTGGAAGAGAGAAGGGGAAATGGAAAAGATTAGAAATCTCTTCTTAGATAAATATCTACAATAACTCAAAATCATACTCAGAGGTTCTGCATCAGAGGATCTATGTGGATTAAGCCTTCACTGATGGCCAGATGCTACAAGAAAGATGAAAATTAAATGTGGGGCTTAGATATACAGCAGTAGACAGAGTCTCTTCTACAAAGCTATTAATGCTGTGTTTTTTAATCTTAAGAATAAACATTTGATAAACATGCAAATGTCAGAATCCTTCTATAAGTAGTATTTATGCAGGCAAAACTTCCATTGGAAATACCATGTCCTCTCATCACTAGTATTCATGCAAAAACTGATGCAACAAATAGGTAGAGTGCTTGCAATGGGTCAGGCATTATATGAGAATTAGAAGTATAAATAGATGAGACTTGCCCTTTGGAATTCAGTCTAGGGTTTCCCAGCCACAACCCTACTGACATTTTGGGCATAAGAATTCTTTGTTATGGGACTATTCTAGGATGTTTAGCAGCTTAGCAGCATCCCGGGCCTCTACCCATAAGATGCCAGTAGCACTCTGCCTCAGTTGTGCTATCAAAATGTCTCCAGACATTGCCAAATGTCCCCTGGAGAAAGGGGGGTGAGGACAAAATGTCACAGCTGAGAACCACTGGTCTAAAGGGAGAGACAAGGTTTTATAAGCAAATATCACAGTGCAAGGAGATGGGCTAGAGTTTGCAGGAAGTACTGTGGGAGCACTCAGAAGAGAATAGCTAGATAACATGGAATGGAGGAGGAGAAAGGGAACATCTCTATTCACCTCTATTTGTGTTACACACCCTCCAATGACCAAGTATATGAAGAAGCAGACAATAATAATAATAGACAATAGATAAGCACTTTCTATGTGTCACTCACTGTTCTAAACATTTTGCAGGTATTAACTCATTTCATTCTCCCGACAGCCCTATGAGATAGTTCCTATGACTACCTTCAGCTTAAAATAAAGAAACAGGCATACAGAGGTTCAGTAACTTGCCCTCTGAGCCAGCAAATGGTGGAGCCAAGGTTCAAAATCCAGGCAGTATATCTTAATAAAGTTACTAAAGGTGGGGAGGGGGCATTCTGGCTTCAGCAAACATTATTCTTATATAACATAGGTAAGAAGACAAAGAGACTTGAACCCATAAAAAGGATAAACACTGCCAGTAGTAAGAAGACAGAGGAAAAAGAAGGCACTGATTATAATGTCAAACTTGCTAAGAGATTAGATCTTAATTATTCCCAACACACACACACACACACACACACACACACACACACACACACACACAAGATAATTATGTGACATGCTAGGGGTGCTAGGTAGCAATACAATGGCAATCATATTGCAATATATAAATACAGGGTGGGGCGAAAGTAGGTTTACAGTTGTGAGTATGCAAAGCAGTTTATTCTTGTATTATTATTTATTCACTAGAGGCCTGGTGCATGAAATTCGTGCACAGGGGGGTGTCCCTCAGCCCAACCTGCACCCTCTCCAATCTGGGACCCCTTGGGGGATGTCCTGCTGGTTTAGGCGCACTCCCAGGATTGGGCCTAAACTGGCAGTTGGGCATCCCTCTCACAATCCAGGACTGCTGGCTCCTAACCACTCACCTGCCTGCCTGCCTGTTGCCCCTAACTGCTTTTGCCTGCCTGCCTGATTGACACCTAACTGCTCCCCTGCTGGCCCTATCACCCCCAGCTTCCCTCCCCTGCAGGCCTGGTCACCCATAACTGCCCTCCCCTGTTGACCAGGTTGCCCCCAACTGCCCTCCCCTGCCAGCCCGGTCACACCCAACTGCCCTCCCCTTCAGGCCTGATTGCTCCCAACTGCCTTTCCCTGCTGGCCTGTTCACCCCCAACTGCCCTCCCCTGCCAGCCTGATAGCCCACAACTGCCCTCCCCTGCCGGCCATCTTGTGCTGGCCATCTTGTGGCAGCCATCTTGTGATGATGCCACGCATGATGCCACCTAGGCTTTCATTATATAGGACTAGGGGCCCGGTGCACAAAAATTTGTGCACTTGGGGGGGGGAGGGGGGGTCCCTCAGCCCAGCCTGTGCCCTCTCACAGTCTGGGACCCCTC
>NW_005353685.1:751609-753087 GCF_000412655.1 Myotis brandtii | reverse complement strand
TCACTGAAGGAAGCAAGCCTCATGTTAGTTTCAAGCTGCCTGGCTGCCAGCCGCCATCTTGGCTGTCAGTTAAATTGCATATCTCCCTGATTAGCCAATGGGAAGGGTAGCGGTCGTACGCCAATTACCATGTTTCTCTTTTATTAGTGTAGATTATTGTGTTATTTCCCATACAAACAACTGTAAACCAATGTTTGCCCCATCCTGTATATCATATCAACATGTGTATAACTTAAGCTTATAAAGTGTTATATGTCAAGTACATTTAAATTTTAAAAAGAAAAAAAGGGGGGGGGCTAGCTGGTCTGGCTCAGTGGATAGAGCATTGGCCTGCCAACTGAAGGGTCCTGGGTTTGATTCTGGTCAAGGGCATATGCCTGGGTTGCGGGCTCAATCCCCAGTGGGGGGGGGGGGGGGGGCAGGAGGCAGCCAATCAATGGTTCTCTCTCATCATTGATGTTTCTATCTTTCTCTCTCCCTCTCCTTTCCTCTCTGAAATCAATAAAAATATATTATTTTAGAAAGGGAAAGCATAGGGCACAAGAGAAGGGGTATCAAAAACAGGCAACACTTAACCACTTTGGGAAATTGTGTGTTGGAGACAATATGAATAGAAAAAAGTCAGACATGGGTTACAATTTGCATGCAAATTTCCACTGGCAAGGTTGATAGATATAATACATTTGTTTTTGTTTGACCAATGCTCTATCCGCTGAGCCAAACCAGCTAGGGCTAGAATACATTTGCTAAATAACAAGTATTTAACCTGAAAACCAAAAAAAATTCTACTTAAGACAGCCCAATTTTCTACACTCTCAAGCTGAAGGTGCCCACAGGGTACATGGCAGTGTACCAAGGCATATATGAAGCTTTAGGATAAATATTTTGGAGTGCTCATTTTTTGAAGTTTTAATATTTTACAAAACTAGAACAGGTATGTTATAAATTTGATATTAGTTTTTAAGATAAGCTCAAAGCTTGCAGAAAATTTCAAGTTTGCCATATCCCTGTAGGTTGTGCCCCCAGGCCTCTGGGTGTATGCATGCACTCTCTTAATTTAGGACCCATGAAAGAAAGAAATTTGAGAATCCCATCCTAGAGTGCTGTAAGCATTTTGGGTTAGGTATGTTTCTTACAAATTGTAAGTTAAAAGAGAGGTGCCATTGTCATATTTTAGGTTTAAAATCAAGCCAGTTCAAACATGTCATGCCATGAAGAACAGGCTTAAGGTAAACCTATGGGCTTACAAATTGAATGAATATTTTGTTTATAAAAATAATTATTATAGTACTACTAGAGGAGTGCACAAAAAAAATTTGTGCACTCGGGGGGGGAGGGGGGTCCCCAGCCCGGCCTGTGCCCTCTCCCAGTCTGGGACCCCTCGGGAGATAATGACCTGCTGGCTTAGGCCTGCTCCCGGGTGGCAGAGGGCAGGCCCAATCCCTAGGTGCAGCCCCTGGTCAGGCTCAGAGCAGGGC
>NW_005353685.1:746325-750351 GCF_000412655.1 Myotis brandtii | reverse complement strand
GACTGAAGCTCCCAACTGCTCCTTTTTTTCTTTTTCTTTTTTCTATTCTGGGCCAGCTTTAACTCTGAGGCCTTGCTGCTGAAAACATTGATACAATGTTGCGGTCAGGCTGGCTGAAGCCCAGCTGACTGGAAGCCGGTTTCTGGGGTTTTGTTTAGCTTCTATATTTGCAACATAGTTGCTTAGAGTTGCAGCTGAGAGGCCGGCAAGTCAGGCGGGGAACGTTGGAGTCCGCCATCACTGGAGCAAGCAAGCCTCCGTGTTCGCTTCAGTGCATGGCTGCCGGCCGCCATCTTGGCTGGCAGTTAATTTGCATAAGGATATGCTGATTAGCCAATGGGAAGGGTAGCGGTCGTACACTAATTACCATGTTTCTCTTTTATTAGTGTAGATTGCTATCATCAGGCTTTTTATTTGGAAAAAAAATATTTTCCATACATTAACTCATTAGATTCTCACAACAGCCCCAGGAAGAGTAAGCAAATGTATAAAGCTCACAACCCCTTATGAATGATAAAACAGAGTCTGAGAGATTAAATGATTTTTCCAAGGTCACAGAAGTAGAAAACGTAGACCAAGGGAGCACTACAAAAGCTCATTCCTACTACCAACAGCTTTGGCCAAAATGATCCATTTGTATATTCAAATTAAATGGCTTCAACTTCATCAATCCTGTACAAACTCAGCCTAAGTTGATGGGAGTTTTCATAGAGATCAATTTCTTCTATTCTATCTAATAAAAGGGCAATATGCAAATCAACCATCACTCCATCACAAAGATGGCGGGGCCCATAACCACAAGATGACAGCGCCCAGTCCCCTCAGCCCCACCGGAGTCCCCCAGTCCTGGGGGGGGGCGGCGGACACTGAGAGCAGGCAGCATAAGCAGCCTGGTAGAATGCTTGCTTTGTTGCTGCAACGACGAGGCAAGCATCCCACCCCAGCCACAGAGGGCCTCTGGGCCACGGAGAGCCTCTGGGCAGCGGGCATGGAGTGGCCAGGCCCTGCAGAGAGCAGAGAACCACGGGGAGTGGGCCTAAGCCATCAGGTCTCCCAGATTGGAGAGGGTGCAGGTCGGGCTGAGTGACCCACCCCCTGTGCATGAATTTTGTGCACCAGGCCTCTAGTTACAATATAAACATTTACATCTGAGCTGCTGGTTCAATCTCAGAAAATCTCTAAGTGACTGGACAGTTCCATATTTGAGTAGTAAGACCCAGGACCAGGATTTACCCGCGACAGTTTCATAGAAGGTGACTTGTAATGCACTCCAGCTCCAGGGGGTGGCAGGAGTGAGAAAAAGATCAATCTCTTCAAACTTGGTTTAGGCACTCTTTCTGGAGCAGTTTCTGGAAGCAGTTATATGATATTCTATGCAAACCAAGCTCTAATGGTGAGATAGGACAAAAACTTGGTACATGAGTAAAACCTTGAAGGATTTCTGAACACATTAGGGAAGGCAGATACTAAGAGAGACTGAGGCTGGACTTACTGCTAATACAGGCCTTTGGGGACTTGGGTATTCTTCTTGGACATTATCATTTGGAAAACTACTTCAGGGAAGGTATATTACTCAAGACTCAAACTGTAAAGTAGGAATATACCCCACAACCCAGACTATATTTATTTTGATTACCTGTTTACCTGTGTTCTCTGTTCACCCACCCCCACCTCACTATGTAAATTTCCTTAAAGGCAGCAATTGGGCTATGTTGCTCTTTGTATCTCAAATACTTAGCACAAAGCCAACTATACATATGAGAAATATTTGTCAATTAAAATTAGACAAACAAAATTTTATCATGGTATTTAAGTAGATGTCTAAGCTCCTGCTATTAGCTAACCATGAACTTTCATATAAATACAGATTACTTTTATTTTGTACTAGTGGCCTGGTGCATGAAATTCATGCACTCGGGAGGGGGGGGACCAGCCTGGCCTGTGCCCTCTCACAGTGCGGAAGCCCCGCAATCGATCGCCCCAAAGAGATAGGCCACACCCACCCATCCAGGGCTCCTCGATGGATTGCCCCAAAGAGGTAGGCTTGAGCCAGGGGTCCCGCCTCTATGGCAGGCACAGGGCCGCGGAACTCCAGCAGAAGCCGTGTGGAGCAGCCGCCGGGACCTGCCTCCTCGGTGCAAGGCAGCGGAGACATCAGGACCGGCCTCCTCCATGCCACATGAAGCTGCGGGACCCCCAGGCCCTGCCTCCGCTGCACGCACAGCCATTTTGTGACAGAGTGAGGGCATCATGGCGTCAGGGCATGACGACCACCTAGGCTATTATTAGTATAGATTCCCAGTGTCTAGCACTAGGCCTGGGACATTGTACACTTTCAAATAATTCTTGCAATAAAAGCTTAGATAGATGGTTGGGTGGATGAATGGATAAGTGGGTGGATGGATGGATGTTGCTAAATTTAGGATTTCTTACCACCATTCTTCTCCTCACTGGTTTACAGCATTTAATTTAATCAAATTAATTTATTTATTTATTTATTTATTTATTTATTTATTTGTTTACAGCATTAAATAGATATATTTATTTATTTATTTATTGGTTTACAGCATTTTAAATAGATATAACACACTTAGCACCCAAATCTTGATTTCTAATACCACTATTCAATAAAGGAACCAGAGATTCTTAAATTATTCTAGGTTGGTCCTAAGACTGGGACAGGGAACACATAAAATGAGCTTAGAACATTTTATAGTGTGGGAAAGTAAGGAAGTACTAAAAAAATGATGAAACTTGTCAAAGGGACATGGGAGTCCATTGAAAAAGTCCCCAATGGCCAAAGTTAAGCAACACATTAAGTAGCATTATTTTATAACCCAAAGTATAAAATAAATATTCATGAGTCCATAGTAATATAAATAAATGTCTGAAAACATAAAATTAAAAATATAAAATTATTTTAAAATATTCCATGCATAAAAATTATAAATAATTTATATAGATCTCCACCCTCAAAGTGGTAGAACATAACTCCCCTCACTTATTTTTTAAATGTATTTTTATTAATTTCAGAGAGGAAGGGAGAGGGAGATGGAGATAGAAACATCAATGATAAAAGAGAACCATAGATCCACTGCCCCCTGCAAACACCCTACCCACAACCCGGGCATGTGCCCTGACAGGGAATCCAACCCTCTTAGGTTGATGCCCAACTACTAAGCCAAGCTGGCTGGGCAACTCCCCTTACTTTAAGTGTGGGTTGGGCGTAGTTACTTCCTTCCTAAAGGTATAGCATGGAAGGGGGGGGGCGGGAGAATAACTTTCTAGTAGAGAAACATGACAAACTGCATTCATCAGGTGATCAAAGTTAACATTAATGGCGGTATCACATCGATATTACATACCCTTGATAAGATATGATAAGAATGGCACTTCACCTCTGTGAACTTCCTCCCAAAATTCCATAACCCCAGTCTAACTATGAGAAAAGCATCAACAAATTGAAGACTATTCTAAAAAAATACCTGACCAGTGCTCCTTAAAACAGTCAAGGTAATCAAAAATAAGTCACAGCCAAGAAGAGACATAAATGTATTGTGGTATCCTGGATGAGATTCGGAACAGAAAAGGGGTATTAGGAAAAAAACCAAGAACATCTGAATAAGTTGTGAACTTCATTAGAAAAATGTGCCAATGTTGGAACACTAACTCTGATAAATGTACCATAATAATGTAAGATGTGAATAACAGGGGAAATTGGGGATGGTCTATCTGGGAACTTTCTGCTCACTCTTCACAACTAAAACTGGCTGACAATTAAGTTTAATAAAGTATAGGAAAAAAGATATAGCATACTCACAGTAAGATTCTGGTGCTTCTTCACGAGAACTTTGGAGATTGGTGAATTCAATCTCCAAAAAATGAGCATTTCTTCAACAATGCTTCTAAAGTAAAGTCCTCTTCTAGGAGCAATGAGACAGCTACTACTGCCCACTCTGTTGGTCGTTGCTAGGTCCTCAAAGAATTTGTTTCTTTTCCCTAAAGTCAGCTATCTTTTCCCACCAC
>NW_005353685.1:738825-741325 GCF_000412655.1 Myotis brandtii | reverse complement strand
AAATCAAATTACACTTCACCTCTATTTCCTTGCCTGTGTACAAATAAAATAAATTTAATTAATAGACTTTAATACAAATAAGTGTCCTTTAGGTACTCATGTTAGGTCAACGTCATTCCAACAATGCTGTTACTGCTCAGAGTGTATTCTGGAACTACTTTTTGAGTAATGCTCCAGATTTGGTTGACAAACATCCCAGAAAACTGAGATTATGACTCCTTAACAGTCAATAAGTCTGTTAAGACCTAGAATTGTGTTACATAGTTAGAATAACTTTGTAAGTTATTCACTAAATTTGGCCCTGAATGACTCTTTGCCTCTTCCAAAAACCAAGTCCCCTTGCAGAGAAGGATGGTGTGACATGTTCGAGGACTTCACAGGAAGTTCACAGTTCCTGACAGCCATTCCCAGAAAGGATTTTGAGTGACAGTCATTGACTTCATTGGTTAGTATATAACCCCGAAGATGACGGCTTTGATGAGGGTAAAATTTCCTTATGGTCTCTCTATCACATGAATACATGGGTGTTTCAAAAGCATTTAATGCTTTATAAAGCACTTACCACCATAAACACTCAGGAAGTGGTTGCTACTATTTTTATCCTATTTAATAAAGAGCTAATATGCAAATGGTCATCACGCCCTCATGCCATCATGCTGGAACGACTCAGACACTTAACACTGGGGAGAGAGGAATGGGGACCAGCCAGGCACAAATGAGCTTGCAAGAGAGGAATGGGTACCAACCAGGCACAAATGAGCTCACGAGAGAGGAATGGGGACCAGCCAACCTGCGGCCCCAGAGAGGGACAAGCCGCCTGCCCTGTGGTCCCAGGTTCCAATGCCTGTACCTGTGCCTGGGGCTGGGAGAGGGACAAGCTGTCTTCCCTGTGGTCCTGGGCACCTGTGGCCCAGGTCAAGCCACCTGCCCATGGTCCCCTGCGGCTGCAGCAGGCTTGGGTGAAGCCAGCCTGGGTGCTGGGTGCCTGTAGCTGGCCAGAGGGAGGGAAGCCTGGGTCTTGGGTGCGGGGTGAGGCAGAGGTGGTTAGGGGTGATCAGGCCTGTAGGGGAGCGCACAAATGAGCTTGCAAGAGAGGAATGGGTACCAACCAGGCACAAATGAGCTCACGAGAGAGGAATGGGGACCAGCCAACCTGCGGCCCGGGAGAGGGACAAGCCGCCCGCCCTGCGGTCCCATGTGCCAACGCCTGCACCTGCCCCTGTGGCCTGGGAGAGGGACAAGCTGTCTTCCCTGTGGTCCTGGGCACCTGTGGCCCAGGCCAAGCCACCCACCCATGGTCCCCTGTGGCTGTGGCAGGCCTGGGTGAAGCCAGCCCAGGTGCTGGGTGCCTGGGGCTGGCCAGAGGGAGGGAAGCCTGGGTCTTGGGTGCGGGGTGAGGCAGAGGTGGTTAGGGGTGATCAGGCCTGTAGGGGAGCAGTTAAGGGTGATCAGGCAGACAGGCAGAGGTGGTTAGGGGCAATCAGGCAGGCAGAGGTGTTAGGGGAAATCAGGCAGGCAGGCAGGTGAGTGGTTAGGAGCCAGCAGTCCCTGATTGCAAGAGGCAATCAGACATCCCCCGAGGGGTCCCAGATTGGAGAGGGTTCAGGCCAGGCTGAGGGACACCCCCCCATTCACAAATTTTGTGCATTGGGCCTCTAGTATTATATAATAAAGGATAAGCTGTCTTCCCTGTGGTCCTGGGCACCTGTGGCCCAGGCCAAGCCACCCACCCATGGTCCCCTGTGGCTGTGGCAGGCCTGGGTGAAGCCAGCCCAGGTGCTGGGTGCCTGGGGGGTCCTGGGTGCGGGGCAAGGCAGAGGTGGTTAGGGGTGATCAGGCCAGCAGGGGACCAGTTAGGGGCAATCAGGCCTGTAGGGGAGCAGTTAGGGGTGATCAGGCAGGCAGAGGTGGTTAGGGACAATCAGGCAGGCAGAGGTGGTTAGGAGCAATCAGGCAGGCAGGCAGGTGAGTGGTTAGGAGCCAGCAGTCCCTGATTGAAAGAGGCAATCAGACATCCCCTGAGGGGTCCCAGATTAGAGAGCGTTCAGGCCAGGCTGAGGGACACCCCCCCCCATGCACAAATTTTATGCATTGGGCCTCTAGTATTATATAATAAAGGAGAGTTTTAGTAATGGTGACTATAATCTTTCTATTAGGTTGGAAAGGACAAATAATAATAAACAGACCTCAGCACACTCTCCAAACATGAATACCAGTTCTGGGTGGTTTTGCTACAATCTATATATATAAAAAGCCAGCAACCAGAATGCTGGAAAGACCGGAACGACTGGAAGGACTGGTCACTATGATGCCCACTGCAGCAGCGAACCAGCCTGATCAGGGGGTGGGGCTGGCCTGCCAACCTCCCGTGGCCCTTCCCCCTGGCTAGCCCCACCCCCGATCGGCCTGCCCCTGATCACCCCCCAACCCCAATAGGGGGCGAGGCCAGCTGCCAACCTCCTGCAGCCCCTCCCCCCAGCCAGTCCTCCCCCCAATGGGC
>NW_005353685.1:730317-738614 GCF_000412655.1 Myotis brandtii | reverse complement strand
CTGGCCCCACCCCCAATCAGCCCCCACCACCCCGATTGGCCTGTGGCCCCTCCCCTAAGTCAGCTCCACCCCCAATAAGCCCTCCCACACCAATCAGGGGTGGGGCCTGCCAGCCAATCATCAGTGGCACCCTCCTCCCAGCTGGCCCGGCCATGATTGGGTCCCGATTGGGGCGGGCCAGCTGGCCAACCTCCCACCGTCTCCTCCTCCCGACAGGCCTGGTCCCAATCCACCCCAATTGGGGCCGGGCCAGCCAGAGCCTGCGGCCTCTCCCCACAGCCAGCTCCACCCCCGATCATCCCCCCCACACCAATCAAAAGTGGGGCTGGCTGGCCCACCACCCACAGCCCCTCCCCATGGCCAGCCCTACCCCCAAACAGCCCCCACCACCCCGATTGGCCTGTGGCCCCTCCCCCAAGTCAGCTCCACCCCCAATCAGCCCTCCCACACCAATCAGGGGTGGGGCCTGCTGGCCAATCATCAGTGGCCCCTCCTCCCAGCTGGCCCGGCCATGATTGGGTCCCAATCGGGGTGGGCCAGCCGGCCAACCTCCCACCGTCTCCTCCTCCCAACAGGCCTGGTCCCAATCCCCCCCAATTGGGGCCGGGCCAGCCAGACCCCACCTGTGCACGAATTCATGCACTGGGCCTCTAGTTATTTAAATAAAGGAGGGGACTTTTCTCTTTGTCTAGAAGCAACCCTCTTACCTGATCACTGGTTAGTTAGTCTGTTGATTGTAGTTGCCCCTCCTCATAACTCTGTCATATCATTAAAGCTTTCTTTCAGTGAATATATCTTGTGTTTCTTTGATTCTCTTAGCTAATAGTCTTTAAATTCTGTTTACTATGTAGCTTGAGTCACTTATTTGGAGATCATGCCACCTAGTCAGATTTTATTGATTTTTACAAAAGCCATTGCAAAACTAATACAAGAGATGATGGCAATTATAGTGTGATTCAGAATAAGTTACTTAAGTAGGCACTGTGGTGTGCCACCCAAGTCCCCTTTCCAGAGCCAATTTACCCATTCCCCAATTATTGGGGTGGGGTTCTAACACTGTGGTAAGGACCCCAGTAAACAAAGCTAACACACTGGTAGGATAACTCCTGAAAGTTTGGAAAATCAATGGCCCATACTTGGTAAACTAGAAATTATAATCTTATAATACTAGAGGCCCAGTGCATGACATTCATGCACTGGGGATGGGGGAGGTCCCTCAGCCTGGCCTGCACCCTTTCACAGTCTGGGAGCCATTGGGGGATGTCTGACTGACAGCTAAGGCCCGCTCCCCCCAGGAGCATCAGTCGGACATCCTTAGCGCTGCTGCGGAGGCAGGCCGCTGCACTCACCAGCCGTCAGGCCTGCTTGTGGCTGAGTGGTGCTCCCCCTCAGTGTGGGAGCAACGCTGCGGAGGCAGGCCGCTGCACTCACCAGCCGTCAGCCTGGTTTGTGGCTGAGTGGTGCTCCCCCTCAGTGTGGGAGCAAACTGACCACCAGGGGGCAGCTCTTGTGTTGAGCATCTGCTCCACGGTGGTCAGTGCACGTCATAGTGACTGGTCGTTCTGCCATTTGGTCGATTTGTGTATTACCCTTTTATTATATAGGATTGGAAAAAGGAAATTTTAAAATATCATAGAAAGATGTATGCTAGAATGGATATACTACTTAAATCCAGAAAACCCACCAGCTGACTATGTTCACGAAAGGGCCCAGAATACATGCTATTTACCACATAATATGGAATTAATTAATATGGAATTATTAATATGGAATTTGCTAAGGGAAGAGAAACCAACATCATTGTGAAGCTCAGTGGCACACCAGGGTTGATGGCAGAAGATACTGGTATAGAACAGGGATTACAGAATCCTGAAATAAAAGAAGTCAAGCGTAACACTTACTCAAAAGCAAGATGGGCCAAATTATTGTGATGAATGGCAACATTGGGGTGGCAACCAGGGCATCTCAACCCCCAGATTGATAAGAAGATGGTTACCAGAACACAGTGTTCACAGGGGTAAAGAAAGATGGTCAGGCAATAAGGGTATTGCTTAATTTATGTGTTTTTAAAAATCAGGGATAGATTATCAGCCATCTTAGTATCACCTCAGCCAGTGGTCATTTCTGGGTCCCCAAATATATAATTGATTGAGATACATTTTGTAGTTAGCAGAATCCTCATATTGGTTCCTTGACCTGTGTAGTAAGAGCTATTATAAGGCAGAAAGCCATGCAGGAGCCTCAGAAACTCTCCCACTCCCAGTCAAGATAGTAAATAAAAAACAATATCATATCCTGAAGAGAATAGCATGAAGAGCACCACACCAAAGATTTAAAGCATGTATCTCCATTTAACTCACCCATCTTGTTCCTACAAAAAACAAATGAAACATGGTGAATGAGAGTAAAATTTTGCAAACATAACAAAGCAGTAGCTACAACTGCAGCTGTTTTGCCAGATGTGGTATATTTGCTAGCACAGATAAACATAGCCTCAGGCACTTGGTATGAGGCCATTGATCTGGGGAATGTATTCCTTTCCATTCTTATAAAAAAAGATCAGAAGACAGTCGCATTCACATGGGACTGAGAACAATATACATTTATAGTATTGTTCTAGAGCTATGTTCACTCTCCCTCTGCATGTAATAATATAGTCCAAAAGGACCTGGGTTGTCTAGACCAGTAGTTCTCAACCAGGAGAAATTTTGATAATGTCTGAAGACATTTTCCTGGTCATGGCTGGGGGAAATAGAGAGTTGGATTACTGGCATCTCATGAGTAGAGGCTAGAGATACGGCTAAACTTTTACGATTATGCCCTCCCACAAGAGAGCATACACCTTAAGGGATGTGAAGCAAAGGTATACCATCTGCAGCAGAGAGATATAGACCATTTAAAAAGAAATTTCTATCATGCAACGAGGCCCTGATAGGGACATCAAGTGACCATGTAGCCATCATAGGTTGGCTTATGTCATGTCAGATTCACTAAGTCATTAGATGGAGAAAGCACAGCAACAATCTAAAGTAAGACAGTAGTCATACATTCAGAATTGGGCATGATCAGGGCCAGAGGACCTGCATACAGGTGAATCATACTTCCCCTTGCACTAACATCTCTTATTCAGTTCTTAGCTGAAATTGCATGTGGTGGCCAGTGGGGGAAGATCGCTTATCTCTAGCTGATGGAGGGGTTCAAGGATGGAACCTGAAACCCAGGTATCTGCCCTAGACCGGGAATCAAACCTAAGACCCTTCGGTGCATGGGCTGACACTCTAACCACTTAGCTATACTGGCCTGGGCTTCCTTAAATAATAATATTTAAATTAAAAAATTTAAATATGGAGCATGTGAATAAATGAATGATATATAACATTATCCACTTCATATTACTACCAGTGAAGTGATATTAATGAGAACAGATTTTGAAGAGGAATTGCTGCAACTAGAATCTGCCATTTACTGGGTATTGTGGCTTTGGGCGAGTTATTTCATTGTTTTATTCCCAGACTATTATAAAGTGGGGATTCTAATGTCCCTCTTTAAGGATTATTCAGTGGATTAAATGTAATCCATAAATAAAGCCCTATAGAAGACATGCAATAACTGGCTATTTCCTCATCCCTTGTCTCTTTATCCATGCTATTGTGACCCTGGGATACTGATGAACTAGAAGAATTACTCAGCAGTAATGCTCTTCTATGTGATGATGTTTCTGAATGTCAATGAAACATATTGAGAGCCCCTATGGTGTCCCCTCTTCTTTTCCTACATCCCCACATGTCAGCTGCGAAGCACCTCAATCTTATTTAAAGCTTCATTAGAATTCTAGAGTAAACATTTAATGGCATGGTCTTAGTTTTGGGTTCCATCAAAAGCAGTCTGAGGCAAGGCCTTGGGTACAGGTGCTTTCTTGAGAGGTGATTCCAGGAAGCAGGGATCAAAGAAGCAGGAGAATAAAGGAAGAAATAAGTAAAAAACCAATTAAGACTGCATTGCTAAGCTCCCCATTTTGGCAAGGAGGAAGTAAACTCAATGCCCCCTAGAGTTGTCTACCCCCAATAATAGGAAGCTGGAGCATTTATCCATTGGATACTGCATTGCTAAGCTCCCCATTTTGGCAAGGAGGAAGCAAACTCAATGCCCCCTAGAGTTGTCTACCCAAAAAATAGGAAGCTGGACCATTTATCCATTGAACTCTGCCCCACATTGGTTGAGGTTGGGGCGGGGGGGGGGGGCATTAACACCCCTGCACACATAGGCTGCACTTGCATGGGGGATGAGCAGGCTCCTGCGGCATCAGAGAAAGCCCCGGGGAAGAGAGCAGAGAGACACACAGCGCATACATGAAGCTTGGCATTGTCAGCACAAGGTGAGCCTGAACTTGTATGGAACTGTCTACTGCAGCTGCAGCGAATAACAGAGGTGGGCTGAGGAGATGTGACATGGGGCGCCAGAGGCATTAGCTATATACGTCATCTAGAAAAATTTTGGCCAAGTTACGGCTGCTAAAAGAACAAAGATGCCACAATTGTCATCACTCGTTTTCTTGTCTTCCTTCTCGAATATGGCAGTAACACTTATATGCTTAAAGCTTATGGCATTTCTTCAGTGATCCAAATGCTGGGAGCAAACTTGCCCGTGTTTCTTTGACAGGCCTGAGGAGTTGAGCAGGCATGACATTGAATTCTGTGTATTTGTGACTCTTTAAAAAATATATAAATGTATTGATTTCAGAGAGGAAGAGAGAGATAGAAACATCAATGATGAAAGAGAATCATTGATTGGCTTCCTCCTGCACGCCCCACACTGAGCATGTGCCCTGACTGGGAATCGAACCATGACCTCTTGGTTCAAAGGTCGATGTTCAACCACTGAGCCATGTCAGTCAGATGTATTTACTACTCTTAATAGCTCTTATAACTATGCTTACTTTTCTTTAAAAAGTGGGCTAACTATCTCTATTTGGGATAGCTAATAAATGATAAAACAATAAATTTCCTTCCTCAAAATTCAAAAATTACATAATAAAAAAAAATGTTTAAATCCACTGCAGTGCCAGAAGCAGAGCAGAGGTGCCACCTGCAGATCAAAACAAGGAGACTTTTCTGGAGACTATAAAACCAATGAGAAAAGGCTGTCAAAGAAGAGATGGGCTTCTTCTCTGCTGTTTGACCTTGTTTTCACTGCCACAGGACCAGCTGCAAACACAGTCTCCTGTGATGTGGATCCTGGCAGAAGTATATATAACACTTGAATCCCAAGCAACAAGACATAGAAGCCTTCTAGCTTTAGTAACTTAAGAAATTGGTTTATTTCTATAACATGATGATTATTCTTGGCAGAAGACTAACAGGTACTGAGAATTTACAGCTGCCAGAACACATATTTCAGTGAGTCTTTTAATATACCCTTTTAATGCTGTCTACATTATCAAACCCCTTGGCTCCCTCCTACCAGCAGGAGATGTCTCAACAGAGTATGGCCTGAGCACTAAAATGTTCTCATAAAACTTGGGTTGCATTGCACCCTCTTCCTATATTCAGTAACGCCAAGTGGTTATTACACAGTTGCTTTTGCATCTTCATCCTCTATATCTTGTCAGTAGGAGAATGTTGGAAGAACAAGGGTCAGAAACAAGTCAGCAGCTAGAGGTCGCCTTAAAGTATGTAACCAATAGTTATACATATGTGGTGACTGTATGTGGGGCCAGGTGGGTGCTTCAGGTGTTGGGAGACCACTCTATGAAGTGAGTGAATTTCTGGTCACTGTGATGTACATCTGAAACTAGTACAGAATGATGTTGAGGGTGCACTATGATTGAAAAATGTAAAAATTAAAATAAAGTATATAACCAAGCATGAAGTGCTGACCCTTACATCCAGTCTCCCTGATCCAGCAGAGGACCTGTAAGATTAGAAGCACAGAGAGCAGTGTAAAGAGAAGGGCATGAGCAGAAGGCAGGATAACTAATCAACAGCAACAAGAAAAAAAGTAAAAAACCCACATTTTCTTGGATCTTCTAACTCTAAAATTTGTCTCCAGAATAGAGCCAGGAAAACTGATTTTTCCATTGGAATTCTGACAAGGGAGACTCCTGATTTGTGTGCAGAGTAGAGAAATGGGAGAGTCACCAGGTAATTTAAAGGCCACAAAGAGCAACAAGGAGCGCTGTACAAGCATCCTAGCTGGGAATGTTAGAATAATAGCCTCCCAAAGATGTACAGGGCCTAATCCCCAGGTATAAATATGTACCTCACTTGGAAAAAGGGAGTTTGCAGTTGTGATTAAGTTAAAGGACTCACAAGGGTGAAAGAGTCATCAAATAGAAATTAGAAAAACTAAATCAAGTTTACATATCGACATGGTAAGACATAACCCCAGAATTTTGGCAGCCAGATTTACAACTGCAAAAGGTAGATGGAAGGATCCCTTTCTTGAAGTATTAACTAGCCCCCCCAAAAAAAGACTACAGATGCTCACAGTTTTGTAGCCCCAGTGAAAAATCAGCATCACCAAATCAATCTCACTCTATGGTGAAGCCACAAGGCTATAAATCTCAGTCACATAAATACCCAAAAATGAAGTTTCCAGTTATCCTCACTCTTTAATGGGAATGCACAACCAAAGGTCAACAGATATTTGAGAAAAGTTAGGAGACTGAAGCACAATAACAGGGGTGGGAAAAGGCAACTTAGACGAAATATGTACAATGCAAGAAGCAGAAGACATTTTTTTAAAAACTCAACATTTACTCTGAGAGATAAAAGATGTTGCATCATTAAATCTAGGCCAGAATAATATTTTAATAAGGAGCATTCAAACATCACAAGAGTTCATAATATTAAAAATTTGATAGCAGAACTGTTTTTTAAATTAGTAAAAGAATTGAAAGCTAAAGTTGGTGAAATCTCCCTGAAAGTAGAACAAAACAGTGTTCCAGTTATCCTCACTCTTTATTGGGAATGCACAACCAAAGGTCAACAGATATTTGAGAAAAGTTAGGAGACTGAAGCACAATAACAGGGGTGGGAAAGGGCAACTTAGATGAAATATGTGCAATGCAAGAAGCAGAAGACATTTTTTTTAAAAACTCTGCCATAACTGGTTTGGCTCAGTGGATAGAGTGTCGGCCTGTGGACTGAAAGGTCCCAGGTTCGATTCCAGTCAAGGGCATGTACCTTGGTTGCAGGCACATCCCCAGTGGGGGGTGTGCAGGAAACAGCTGGTCGATGTTTCTCTCTCATTGATGTTTCTGACTCTCTATCCCTCTCCCTTCCTCTCTGTAAAAAATCAATAAAATTAAAAAAAACTCAACATTTACTCTGAGAGATAAAAGATGTTGCATCATTAAATCTAGGCCAGAATAATATTTTAATAAGGAGCATTCAAACATCACAAGAGTCTATAATATTAAAAATTTGATAGCAGAACTGTTTTTTTGTTTTGTTTTGTTTTTTTGTTTTGTTTTGTTTTTTTTAAGGGAATGCTCTTTATATGCTTTGTTTTTTTTTAGTATAAGTTTTATTTTGTTTAAATCCTCACCCGAGAATATTTTTCGATTGATTTTTTAGAGAGAGGGAAAGACAGAGAGAAATAACAGTGTGAGAGAAACACATCAATTGGTTGCCTTCCTGCACGAGCTCCGACCAGGGCCTGGGCCAGGGAGGAGCCTGCAACCGAGGTACGTGCCCTTGACCGGAATCGAACCCAGGACCCTTTGGTCCACAGGCCAATACTCTATCCACTGAGCCAAACCGGCTAGGGCAGAACTGTTTTTGAAATCAGTAAAAGAATTGAGAGCTAAAGTTGGTGAAATATCCCTGAAAGTAGAACAAAACAGTAAAGTGATTGATAACAAATGAATATCCAAGAGCTCAAGAAAAAAAAAAATAGAGAAGAGGGTGGAGAGTAAATTATCAAAGAAATTATGTAAAAAATCTTCTCTGAACATAAGGATATAAAACCCTATTTTAAAAGCCCAGAATAATAAATGAGAAAAAAAGTGCCCAGCATATTAAATGAGAAAAGATACACAAAAAGATACACCATCATGGAATTGTCATAGTATTGGAATTAAAAAAAGATAATAAAATCTTCCATGGAGAAAAAAAGTTAAATGCAAAGGTTAGGAAATCAAATGGTAACAGAAATGGTATTAAAAACTAGAAAGAAATGATTCAATACTTTCAAAATTCTGTTAGAAAATTATTCCAATTTGGAATTCTACATTCAAGCAAAATGAGTGTCAAACTACAGCGAGAAGTCCGGGGAGGGTTGGGGTGGGGGGGTAG
>NW_005353685.1:724728-729819 GCF_000412655.1 Myotis brandtii | reverse complement strand
AAAGTGTGTGTATATATTTTTAAGGATATATATATATATATATATATATATAGAGAGAGAGAGAGAGAGAGAGAGAGAGAGAATTTTACTGCTACATATTAAAATAAGCAATAACCGGACAGTAAGTAAAAGATTGGTACTGAAGGTACTGATGCCCTTCAAAGCTGAATGGAAAGGTTTAATTATCCAAAAAGTGCTAGTGGGATCATTGGCTATCTATTTAGGAGGGATAAAAAGTTTATTCTTACATTTTTATTTACCAATATCAGTAATTTTCACTTAGATTAGGAATTTAAATTTTAAAATGAAATAGTATAAATTTTAAATGTATATAATCCAGGAGTGATAGGAGGAGAGGGGACTTTCTAGCATAAAACCAAAGACAGAAATATGAATAAAAATATTGATAGGTTTGACTATATTAAATATACAAGTTCTGAATTTCAAAAATACAGTAAATAAAATTATATCAAACTAGAGACAGGAAATCTATAAACTTACTAGTAATTAAAGATATGAAAATTAAAGTACCAATAATATGTCATTTTTTGCCTGAGAATATGGCCCTTATACACTGCTGTTAGGAATGAATATTGGTACAATCTTTCTGAGTAGCATTTTGGCAGAAGATATCAATAGCCTTAAAAATGTGTATGCCTTTTAATAAAAATATTACACTCCATGAAATTCTGATGGGTAAATAATTAAGAATGGGAAAAAATCAATGATAAAGATATTAATCACAATAATCTCAGGAGAAAAAATGACAACTATCTAAATGGTGATACTATTGGATTACAATGCAGCTACTCACAATGACTGGATCAAAATATTAGTTCACATTTAAAGATATATTGGTAATAGAAACAAAAATATTAGGAAGGAATATATACTATCATTCATAATTTGTACCATCTGTTGGTTCTTATTTGTATGCCAAGTGTTGAGCATATAATAGGCTCTCAATAAATGTTAAGTGCCTAAACTGTAAAATATAATTGTGTATATTATATACAAAATCACAAGGAAATATCAATTACAAATATTAATCCTATAACACAAAACAACTATAAATAACTATAAATTTTAGTGCTGATATTTAACATAATAAGTTTTAATCATACAGAAAAATATGTATTCCATACTCTTAAACAAAAAGACCGAAAACAAATTATAAATATAGTGAATATGCATAGAAAAACAGATTGGAAGAAAAGACTGATTTTTTGGGTAATAGAATTATCATTTATTTTTTCTTCTTTTTTTTGTTTCCTATATTTTCCAAATTTTGGGGCAAAGAACATTTTGTAATGGGAAAGAAAAGATTTTAAACAAATTGCATATACTGAAATATGTATTTCTTTTAAAAGCTTTTTAGAATACTCAAGGTGAGAAAATGTTCACAGTATATTATTAAATAAAAATAATATGCTGAAAATACTACATTCCATAAAAAGAAAACCATAAGGTTACATTAAAATCTTAATGGCTTTATTTCTGGGTAGTAAAATTGTTTTCATTTCTTCCTTGTGATTTACTGTACTTTCCAAATTTTCTACAAAAGAAAAATATCTCTTGTAATCAGGAGAAAGGGCAGCAGAAAATGTTTTTGCTTTTAAGAAATGAGAAATAACTGGATAGATTGAAACCATCAATCCTTAACAGACTCAGCTTTGTGAGAATTCATTCTCAATGATAAACTTATTTTTCTCTCAAGTACATATTTTCTATAACTGTTTCTATGCGCGTGCCTCTGAACACTATTAAAATATTAATATATTCTTCTCATGTTGTCCTCTCAGGTTGCCCACTTTCTATCTGAGCAATAAATCTATACTGTAAAGCCAGCCTCCAGAAGACAGGGAAACTTGTCCAAGGTGACACTCTACTCATCAGTGGCGATAGGACTAGAATACAATAGTCCTGGCTCCCAGTCTAGGACTATCCTCTTGGCAAACAAGGTTCTAAAATCCATTAAACAATTTTGAAATGTTTATTCTTTACGTACTCTTCTTCAAATCAGTAACAAGAAAGGTTTTGACCTTTTCTACTGTGGCCCAACTCCAAACAACCTCCAAGGACTCCTGCCTTGTGGAGAGAAAAGATACATTAAGGTCACTAGTAAACTTCAGTGTGGCCCACAATCCTGGGTACCCAAAGAATGTTTAATAACTACTTTTTATTTTCTTGTTCTCCTGCTTCATTGACAGAGTGAAGCCTGCAAGATGAACTGCAGGTCCAGGAACGGCTAGCTTAGGCTCTCCTCCATGGTTTTCTTATCTACGTTGAAAGTCTCCCGGGATCCTGGAAAGCTTCCATCACTAGGAGGCTGGCGCACAGAGGCAGAAACACCAGCCATTCACACATGTGCAAGAAGCATGAACACTTCACACACAGAGCGTTCTGCTAGTGCCCCTGCATACACACACACACACACACACACACCCCTCAACAATCTGCCATCTAATAGCTCACGGTAGGTTCTAAAACACATCAGATCAGCCTTTCAAATGATAAATTTCCATGAACTATTAATGAAAAGCATCTCACTCTTTTTCAAAATTCTTCAAGTCTAGCATTTGAAATCCAACTCGGAACTCTTGAAACATCAGATACAGCTTCTCCTCAACTCACAGTAAACACAACGTCCTAAAAGCGTCATTAGCCCCAAGTCAATGACATGTTTGTTGCTTTCTTCCCACCATAATAAGAAATGTTACTCAATAGGAGATGATTAAAAATCCATATGCCAAGAAAAATACACATGACACATAAACCTCATGAATATGTCTCTATCAGTTGCTTTAAGTACCAATCATATAGAGAAAACTAATACTATAGCTTAATATTTTTTTTACTTTGTCAAAAACTTCTTCCAACCACCACATACACACACAAAAAAAGTGGTTAAATCTACTTAACTTCTTTGCACATTAGTGCACAGTTTACCTCTCAGTATATGAGTATAGGCCAGCAATTTTCAACCATGTTCATCTCATAGCATGCATAAACTAATTACTAAAATTTGTGGCACACCAAAAAATGTTATACTTTTTGTCCAACTGAAAAAAATAGGTATAATTTTTATTCATTCATACCAGATGCCTATTTTTTGTTGGCTGTTGTTATTTTTATTTGACAAACCAAGGGAAAAGAGGTCAGTGCTCCTGACTAAATAGTCAGGTATTGCATGTTTTAAAATTTTTTGTGGCACACCACTTGAAAATCACTGATATAGACTATTTTAATCTCCATCCAAAAGAAGGAAGAACAGAGAGCTTTGCTGTCTCTCTTGCTGTGACTTCTCCGACCATAGTCTTATAGTCGTGCTACAAAAGGAAAATTAGCAATATCCTAAAATAAAGAATTGCACTGTAAGCTTGTTAATCCATCATTAATTTCCTCTTTACTCATAAGGCAGAGTTTCACGTTTTGAAATTTAAGAGTGCTGAGATAAATATCCTTTCATGGTTAAGGAAAGCAGATTAACTTTTGAGGAAATCATTGTTTCTTGTTAGAAAGACAAAATAGTACATCAAAGGAAATAATACTAATTGATGACTTTCTAAATAAAGAATGATCATTGAGTAATACTAAATTGGTTGTCTTGTGTGTCAAATTAATCTCTTCATTATGTGGAACCAGGCTGGCTATTTTATGTTTCAATCCATCTTTAAGAGCAGTATTTTATTAATCAAGTTAATGATGACAGTTTTAGCTAGTGATAAATGATGTATTTATTCAAGACCTTTTTCAGATGATCCAAGCTACTGTGAGCAAAAGAAAAAGAAACATCAATTTGGAAGATTAGATTAGTATGCCTGGTTTAAACTCTACACTCACTCTAGCAAAGAAGATCAGAAGTAAGGACTAGTTAATGGGTAAATCTCCACCATAAAAAAAATTATCATCTCACATAGGGCATGCAAACTGTTTCAGATTATTTTATGTTAAAGAACCTAAAGCCAGCTGCCTATTTGGGCTAATTTACAGTTGGTAGGCTGCAAAAACTATGTGGCAAAACACAATTTCAATTAAACTACCCGCAAGGTAACATCACTAAAATCAGAGCAGCTTAGAAGACCCCTCTTGAAAGTAACTATTACATACAGAATGAAAGGGCAGTTCGTTTGCCTCCTTCATTGAAGGTAACTAGGTAACCAATTTGGATAACCCAATCCATCCGGGGTTGGCAAACTACAGCCCTGCCCAAGGGCCAACTCCAGTCTGACACCCATTTTTATAAATAAAGATTTATTAGAACACAGTCAGCATAGTTTATTTCTGTATTGAATATGCCTGCTTTCATGTTACAATGGCAGAGTTGAGTCATTGCAACAGAGGCCACATAGCCCACAAAACCTAAAATATTTACTATCTGGCCCTTTATGAAACTTTGCTGACCTCTGCTCTAATACACTGTTTTTCAATTTTTTAGCAGTAGAATCCTTTCAAACAAAATCTCCCAAGAAAATAAATCATCTGAAAGCAATATGTTTAGTATACATTCATTTTATAAATTAAAGGTAAAACATTTACTTAATATGAAGTCCATCAGTGAGAACAACCAGCAGTTTTGTTGAACACAAAATTAGAAATGAGGTAGATGACAGCTGCACTCCTAGCAGTCTCCCTGTTTTTTGTTTTTCGGATTTTGTTTGAGTTGCAGAGAATTTATTCACACAGATAAGTAGTTGCAAATAGTAACAGTTTTTTAAGTTTCCTTGCAAACTCAAGATACTCTACAATTAAAAAATGATAGAAGTTTATTCTAAAAAACTACAAGTTAACCAAGTTAACACACTGCTGATCTCCAAGGTTTTAAAACTCAGTACCTAGTACTTTTGTTATGTGTACTCTTTATTGCCTTTCAAAAACAGATTTTTCAAAATGTAAAGAAATTTTTAGCTTTCCATAGGGTTAATTATATATACAGCACATAAAACTGCCTGTCAAGTACTCCTTCCCCACTTCTCTCAAAAAATGTTTGTCCCAAATTTCTTCCTTTTAAATTTATCTTTATCTTGAAAGTATTACAGATGTCCCCCTCTTTCCCCATTGACCCCCCCTACCCCCCACCCCCCCCCCCCC
>NW_005353685.1:719588-724718 GCF_000412655.1 Myotis brandtii | reverse complement strand
TACACATATCCTATGTAATAAAAGCCCAGTGACCGAACAGTGGAACGACCAGAACGACCGGTCGACCAGTCACTATGATGTGTACTGACCACCAGGGGGTAGATGCTCAACACAGAAGCTGCCCTTTGGTGGTCAGTGTGCTATCACAGGGGGAGCACTGCTTGGTTGACTGGGATGAGCAGCTGCTCCCACTGCGAACCCCGGAACGATGGGCAGGAACCCAGGCTGCAATCATCGCCTCCTTGCCCCAGGCTCCTCTTCCTTGCTCCCTACAACCTCCTCCAGATGCCTGCAGGCCAGGCAGCACTGCTGCCAGGCTCACAGAGCTGACCCTGGAGGCTGGGAGGCAGGTTCTTGGCCACCGTGGGTCTGAGGCCTACTCCACTGCCTCTCAGTGCTATTGTCCCTGGGACCGGCCCCAACCAGGTCCCCTGGAGAGGCAAGTGTTGTGGCTCCACAGAAGATGCCAGACCAGGGAGCAGTCGCTCAGAGGGCAGTTCCACAGCTGCTCGGTTGAGCTGTGCTCTCACAGCAGGCTGATCCCTGCAGGCCACTCCCCCCACCAGTGCATGAATCCCATGCACCGGGCCTCTAGTCCTATATAATAAAGAACTAATATGCTAATTAGACTGGATGGTGGAATGACCTTCCAGAATGACCTCCCGGGCAACCTTCCAGAATGACCAGTGGGCGGGGCTGCAAGGCAGCTGGGGCTGTGATGGGCCAAGGCAGCCGAGGCTATGTGGACTGAGCCCCTTTGCACAAATTTCGTGCATCGGTCCTTTAGTATGAATATAAGTTCCCTGGTTAATCTCTCCCCACCCACCACCATCTCCTGCCTTCCCTCTGGGATCCATCAGTCTGTTCCATGCTTCTATGTCTCTGGCTTTATTTTATTCATCAGTTTATTTCGTTCATTAGATTCCACACATGAGGGAGATCATGTGATACTTACCTTTCTCCAACTGGCTTATTCTGTTTAGCGTAATACTCTCCAGGTCCCTCCATGCTGTCCCATAGGTAAGAGTTCCTTCTCAAGTACCCATCAGTAGATGAGTGTATAACAAGCTGTGGTACATTTACACCATGGACTATTATGCAGCTGTCCAAATTTCAAACAAGTGATCTTAGTAAGAGCTTTCATGTTCTGATGGTAGAACTTTCTCTAACACAGTGATTGACCCAAACCAACCAATCATAACCCAATCCCAGAGTGCTTTGCCTAGGCATCAGAGGGAAGACATTTCCATTTCCTTTTTGATGTTGAAATTGAGGCATATGAAGCCTACTAGAGGCCTAGTGCATGAAATTAGTGCATGGAGAAGGATGTCTCTCAGCCCAGCCTGCAACTTCTCCAATCCAGGACCCCTCAGGAAATGTCTGACTGTAAGTTTTGGCCTGATCTCGCAGGGATCAGGCCTAAACTGGCAGTCAGACATTTCTCTCGCAACCCGGGACCACTGGCTCCTAACCACTCGCCTGCCTGCCTGGCTGATCACCCCTAACCACCTCTGCCTGCCAACCTGATCTCCCCTAACTGCTCCCCTGCCAGCCTGATTGCTCCTAGCTACTCCCCTGCCAGCCTGATCATCCCCTAACTGCTCCCCGCTGCTGGCCTGATCACCGCCTAACTGCCTCTGCCTTGACCTCCACCACCGTGGCTTTGTCCAGAAGGACGTCCAGAGGATGTGCAGAAGATGTCCGGTCTAATTAGCATATTACCCTTTTATTAGTATAGATATGTTGGCAGAAAAAGTAATTCTCAGTCTTGTAGAAGAATTGAATGTAAGAGAATGGTACTGATACACCAAGAGAAGCAGAGAAAGAGTCAATGACACTGAAGTCTATGCTTAGTGTCCTTACCTTGCTGCAACCCTGTCTTCCCTGTAGTTTTATTACAAAAGCTAATAAATTTGTATCCTTTTTGTCTGAGGTAGTTTGAACTAATTAAAACGCACATGTGCATGAGTGCGTGCATGTGCACACACACACACAAAAGCATAAATGTTTTAATTGCAAATGAATATATGGATGAAAGTCTAGAAGGATACATATCATAGGGAATATTTGTCATTCTTTCTGGCTAGCCACTATATGAACTCATTTCCTAAGTTTGTATAATCCTCTCCATCCTTATAAGTATTTTTTTTAATATATTTTATTGATTTTTTACAGAGAGGAAGGGAGAGGGATAGAGAGCTAGAAACATCGATGAGAGAGAAACATCGATCAGCTGCCTCCTGCACACTCCCCACTGGGGATGTGCCCGCAACCCAGGTACATGCCCTTGACCGGAATCGAACCCGGGACCCTTCAGTCCACAGGCCGACGCTCTATCCACTGAGCCACACCGGTTAGGGCTATCCTTATAAGTCTTAATGGGAAATAGAATCAAGTTTCACTATATCGTCTGAACTACTAGTAATAACTAACACTTTATATACTTACTGTGCCTCAGGAATTTTGCATCAGGAACTTTTCTAAGCAATTGCCAAGAATAACTTTTAATTTTCACTACAACTGTATTACAATTATTATCCTTATTTTAAACAAAAGGAAACTGAGACACAGAGCGATTGAGTAGCAATCAGTAAATAGAACAAATTGCAACCCAAGAAAGTTGGTTCCAGAGTCCCTACTCTTCTCCAGTTTGTCTCTGAAAATCCCAGATAGTTGCTTTCTAAGCCTTCATTGCAAAGCACCCATTCCAGAGACCATGAAGATCTGTATCTTTGGCTGTGGTGTCAATGGCAGAAGATCAAGTTCCTGAGAAGCAATAACTACAGTGCCAGAGCCAATATCCAGTTTCTACTGAAGAGCAATGTCAGTGAAGCAAGCCACAGCAACTGCCATTCCGTAGCCACGACAGCGATACCCTCAGTGTTATTTGGGGTGTTGTGCTTTGTTGCCTTCTGGCTGCTTTATCCTCAACTTTTCTCCATTTTGAAGATTCTGTCTTTTTTAACATACAAATTCTCCCCAACTTACCATCGGGTTACATCCTAATAAATCCATCTTAAGTTGAAAATACTGTAAGTAAAAAAAATGCATTTAATACACCTAACCTACCAAATACCATAGCTTATCCTAGCCTACCTGAAACATGCTCAGAACACTTAACCATCTACACTTGGGCAAGTATCTCGAGTTGTAGCTCAAGAGTAACTGCCTTCCTCTTCTTCTTCTCCTCACCAGAAGCAGAAGAATCAGATGGGCATTGTGTAGACATGATGGGAAGTGAAATCACAGAACATAATAGCCAAAAAATGCTGGCAACACTGTACACTGTGGGGTATCTGTTGTTTACCCTCACAATTGTGTGGCCAACTGGTCACTGTAGCTCACTGCCACTGCCCAGCATCAGGAGAGAGGATTGTGCTGCATGCTAGCAGTACTTGCCCAGGAAAAGATCAACCTTCAAAATTCGAAGTATGATATCTACTGAATGCACATCATTTTTGCACCATCGTAAGGTCAAAAAATCATAAGTCCGGGACCACTTCTATTAAATGAACCTTTAAACATGGTCTTTTCTGCTTAAATCACCCATCATTTATTGTTGTGGTATTTAAGATTCTTTACGTATAAATATATTGCTAACAGTGGTTACTTCTGGGGAGCAAACTTTGGGAATGGTGACTTTTTTGTGATACTTTTTAAATTTCCATATTTTTTTTAACTTTATGCCTCAAACACTTCCCACTGCTCCTGTTTCCAGATAAAAGAAGGCCATGTATTTTATATTAAATGCTTGATCCTTATTCTTCAAACAATAGAAGCAATTGAAGAGTTCTAAGAAGGGCAGTGCCTGGTCAGAGATGCATTTTAAAGCAGTATGAGCGTGGCTTTGAAGAGGACAAGACTACATGCAAGTGTATCTGTAAAAAGTCAGTTGCAATAGTCCAAGTAGTTTATTATCAGGGCTTCAACTAGGGAAGTAGGAAGAGGTAGCCAAATAATGGGATAGATTTGAGAGAATATTGAGGGGTAAATTTGGCAGAGAGTGGTGCCTAAATGGACGTGGAAGAGGACATAATGGAAGCTGTCAAGGGTAACTTCCAAGTTTCTTGTCTTCATGACTGAATTGGGATAGCATTATGTAAGACAGAATAAAAAAATGAGCTCTAGCTGGTTTGGCTCAGTGGAAAGAAAGTCAGCCTGCAGACTAAAGGGTCCTGGGTTCAATTTCAGTCAAGAGCACATGCTCAGGTTGTGGGCTCAGTCCCCAGTAGGGGGCATGCAAGAGGCAGCTGATCAATTATTCTCTCTCATCATTGATGTTTCTATATCTCTCTCCCTCTCCCTTCCTCTTTGAAATCAATAAAAATATTTTAAAAGGAAAAAAGAAATGGAAGCAAGCTTATGAGAGATGATGAATTCCAGATGGTCTTTAGTTAAGTTCTGAGTAACTATGAGATATCTAGACAATGGTACCCAATAAATATTTGGAAATGGCAACCTAACATTCACAGATTCAATGCATCATCAGCATTTAGGTGATAAGAATTGAAATCATGAGAATGTAGAATATCAGCTTTACAGATACACTTGCATGTAGGGAGAACAGGAAGTGTGAGCAGAGCACTGAGAAGTAAATATGGAATCCAGGAGAATATGTTAGAAATAGGCAAAGAAAATAAAGAGGATCTCATACAAGAAATGAAGAAACAGCAGTCAGGGAGGTTAAAGGTAAATAAGTATTGTGAAACATCTAGAAGCCAAAGGTGTGCATAATTTCAAAAAAAAAGAGACACAGAGAGAAATTGATCAACTATATGAAATTCAGTAGAAAGATCAAATAAGATCAAAGAATAATGTCCATGGACTTTGCAATTAGATGTACCAAAAAAAAAGAGTACATAATGAATGCATGTCTGGGGTGCTGGTCTGGAAAGGGTCTCTTTTATAAAATGTACTTAGGAACCTAGAATAAAATACATATAATGGCTCGGCTGCTGTGGCTTAGTGGTTGAGTGTGGACCTATGAACCAGGAGGTCACAGTTAGATTCCCAGTCAGGGCACATGCCCAGGTAGCTGGCTCAATCCCAAGGTGCAGGAGGCAGCTGATCAATAATTCCTATCATTGATGTTTCTGTCTCTCTCTCTCTTCCTCTCTGAAATCAATATAT
>NW_005353685.1:700480-719539 GCF_000412655.1 Myotis brandtii | reverse complement strand
GAAGAAAACGTCAATATGGGAAAAATTATGTTCTGATTTGACCTGCTTATCTACTTTTCAAGTAATTAGGTTCTGATTTGGAATAAGGAGGGCAATTTTTACTTCTTCCTGTAGGCTCAGAAGCCCATATTTCTTCAATGGAAATATAAGCTGAAGGAATTATAAATGATCTACTCTTGAATATACACTCACTCTCTCTCTTCTCTGTTTTTATTACATTTTAAACAAGACTTTAAAAATGCTAACTTATCAGAAATACACTAGAGGAAAACGAAACAGCATGAATGTAACCCCCTACTAATGAGGCACTAATGCATAATTATTATAATACACATACTTCTCTCCATAGACGAATATTTATAAACACTGAAACAGTCTAGAAATCTCATGTACAGATTGTTTTTCTCTTGTGGTTTTCCTTTTTTCTTATTGTGGTAATATTTAATATATTTCACAAGCTCGGCTCACTCTCTGAAAATACTGAATGAACCTATCTGTACATACACAGTATGTGCTGCCTTCAATGAATATATAAAGATGACATATTCAGCTACATTAAACACACCACCATTATTAATTAGTTATCTCAATTTTAAATACTTAGAGTTGAGCTAACACAATATGTTAAAACAAAACCAGTTGAATTGAGTGATTTCAATAGATGGAATTTAGAGAGAAGATCAGGGGAAGCATACCATTCGAGTAGCCCTGATTAAACAATGGTAAGGTTTAAGGAAGCCCATTAAATAGAACCCTTTTCTCAGCCTGAGTTCTGAACCAATTGAGAGCTAAACAAGAGATAGAGATCAAGTTATCAGCAGCACGACCAACAAAGGCCAGTCCAGGCTGGAGGACATGGCTTAGGCTTGTGTCAGCAATGGATGGAAGTAAACTCATTCCCTCAGTCCTATGCAGCGCTGAAATGCAGGCCTGCCTGGCCATTAGGAAGATCAAGCATTGAAGGAGAGTATTCTCCCAAGACCACTTTCACGTTGTATACATACTACCACTTGTTCATCTAATTTCCACTTTAGAAAATGTACATGGAAAAGCAGATTAGGATGTGTGCTTCCTGTAAGCAGCTCATCTAATTTCCACTTTAGAAAATGTACATGGAAAATCAGATTAGGATGTGTGCTTCCAGTAAGCAGCTGAACACACACACACACACACACACACACACACACACACACACACAATCACACACTCAGTGGGAGCAAGTGACTAGGCTTTAAATGCCTGGTTCCTCTCTCACACTCACTAGATAGATCACGCCTAGTACCTCTGTGGGTTGGAGTGAGTGGTGGAGCAAGAGGAAACTTCCTCTCCATGGGAACTAGAGGACTGAACAATAATGACTCCAATACCCCTTGATAAATACAAATGCTCATTAACTGATTTCAGTCAATATTTTTCTTGGGTCCTTCTTGTCAATATTATAATAATGAATCTACAGATATGCACTAAATATGTATCTATAGACAGTTTTGTAGGGACTGGGCTTGAGCCTGAAATCATAATTCCCTGAACTAAGATCCATCTGCTAAGAAAGATTAAAATCCCTCAAAACCATCCTTCAAATTATATTCTGCATTATTCCTTCATTCAACAAGCCTTTACTGAGAGTCTACAATAATCCAATTCAAACAGTGAGCTAAGGCATAGAGATATGAAGATGGACAATGTAAAATTCCTGGCTTTTAAGAAATAACCCCCTAAAAAGTGTTCAAAGAAATAATGTGCCAAATTATACTCAAGAAATAATGCCATCAAATTATTAAAGTTTATAAAATCCAAATATATAAGAGAGTTCGTGAAAAAAAAAAGTAGCCTCTCAGACCAGAGAGGGATAAGTTGGACCACTAGATAAGGAGTATTGAGATATCTGGGTAGTCACATGGGAAAAAAGTAAACTTTTCTGCATACCTCACACCTTAAGTCAAATTACATTCCAAATGGACCAAAATTTTAAAATGTTTGTTTTTATTTTAGAGAGAGGGGAAGGGAGAGAGATAGAGAGATAGAAATATCAATGAGAGAGAAACATCAATGGGCTACCTCCTGCATGCCCCCTACTGGGATCGAGCCCTCAACCTAGGCATGTGCCCTGATCAGGAATCGAACCAGTGACCTCTTGTTTCATAGGTCAATGCTCAAACACTGAGTTACATCATCTGGGCTGGACCAAAGATTTTAAAATAAATGTACAAAAATAAAGGCTCAAAAGTTCTAGAAGAAAATATGGGGGATTTTTTTATAATCTTAGAACAGGGAAAGTCTTTCTAACTATGACTCAAAACCTGAAAGCCATGTACCCACCTGGAGAATTGACTTGGATGCAAACTCCCTCATGTAGGAAGAATTCATGGCAGGTTACTTCTTCAACACCAGCAACGGAAAGCAAGCCTGTGCTGCTTCCAGTCTCTGACATCTTCAAACCCTCTAATGAGGTCAGGCCCACCCAGAAAATTTTCCCTTTTGATTAACTTAAAGTCAAGCAGTTAGAAACTTTTATCAAGTCTCCAAAATGTCTTCACCTCTAACATATTCTCTTGGTTAGAAGCAAGTCACAGGTCCTGTTCTCATTTAAGGAGAGGAAACTATACAATGGTGTCACTCAATAGGGATCACCTTATGGTGTGTGCCACATCTCCTTTGTATAGAAGAGTTCCAAGAGCTCTAAAAGAAAAAAAATAGAGTAGAAAAACTGGCAAAGAAAATGAATAGTTGAGATATAAAAGTTTCAGACAAAATATTCAAGTAGCCCTTAAGCATAAGAAAAGATGTTCAACATCATGCATACTAAGAAAATTGCCTTTTTAAAAATCTATCAGACTGGCAAAAATATGAAACTGTTAGTGTATTGTCAGTGAGGTGATATAAACTCTCAAGCATTGCTGGCATCAGTATATATTTGCCAAATACATATGAAGAACAATTAGTAATTGGCAATATCTATAAAGGCACGTCTCCTGTGACCTAGAAATCCCTCTTTGAAAAATTTATCCTAAAGATACATCAGCATATATGTGAAAATATACAGATTTTGGCAATATTTGTAAAAGTAAAAAAATGGAAACAACTTTAATATGAGATGATGAACAGGGGATGGGTTAAATTAACTATAGTACATTCATACCCTGGAATAATATGCAACTATATAAACACTGCTATGAAAAAAGTAATATGTAGAACAGTCTATATAAGTTATCTTTTATGTACAAAAGCAGAGAAAAAGAATAATATCATTTGTATTTTCTTTCATATGCATAAATTCTAGGAGGGGAATGACAAGTAGATAGATAGATGATAGATGATAGATAGATAGATAGATAGATAGAATCTTTTACAAATCATACCCTGTAGTTGTTTCTCCAATGCTACCTAGTCATAGTCAAACCTCCAGTTTTAAGTTCGATGAGAAATAAAGTTATATTATTCCAACATTCGAGGTGAAAAACTTCTTATAGATACAACAGTAAAGTGGAGATTGCTGAATCTAAAATTAACCAAATTCACCATATTCATAGTTCTCATACATTTTTCCCTTCTTCCTATTCTTCAAGGTATTATAGTAGCCCAGCTCTATACCTGATGGATACTAGTTACATATACTAAGTAGTTACATACTTGATGGAACAAGCGTGGTAAGAGACCTCTGACCATTACCCCCAGTATGCTCAACAAATACTCTCTAAACTAACTTCTATAGAAAATATTTTTCAGACACCTGCAATTGTGAGAATGTGGCAACCTGAACTCCTGTATTTACCTCTGCTCCCTCTCATGCCCTATTAAAATGACAAGAGAGGAATTGAAAGCCATTAACCCACTAGGACAAAGCGAACAGAAAAGGAAACAAAAAACAGGTGAGAGATCCTTCTATCTCACTTGAATATGAACAGGTGGTCATTCATTTTGTGAAGCAGAAAAACCTGAAGCTGAGCCTGTAAAGGGGAAAACTAACCAAAAACTTTAGTCATGCCTTAGCAGCCCCCAGAAGACTGAATCTTAAACTGTGAGTGAGGAAAGCAGTGAGCCAGTCTAACTCATAAAGCAGAATCCCTGCAATGATCAGGAAGCAGAATTCCAGGTTCTTCTAGAAGTGAGTGCGAACAGGGGAGGATGACAAAAATTAAGGATTGGCTGAAACCTTTGTTTAAGAAGTAACCAGAAAACCTCACATCTTCCTCCACTCTTGCTCCTCTCTCATCTAGGAGAAAGGACATGATTCATTCTCAGGGAGGAGGAATGGTAAGAGAGTCCATGACTGGGGACTCTGGGGACAGTTAGGGGCATAGGCGCTATACTGAACACTGACTTACCTCCTTGGCTCCCAGAACACTGGCAGTCGATCATTCCCAGTCCGGGCAGGAGATTGTAGGTGTCTTCATAACCCCACTAAGGTCTGACTAGTCCAAGAGGAAAGTCTCAAGACACTGACTCCAGAGGTTCTTGAGTAAATAAATCTCTCTACAAGGAAGTCACAGTGACAGGCCGCATTCATGGGCTTGGAGCTGCCAATCCACTTGAAATGACATGCAATTACTCGCTGATTGGCAAAGCTCCGAATATGTGACAGTGCTCAATATTGGCTAGAATATAGGGAAACAGACTCCCTCACACACCACTAGTGAGAATGTAAATTGGCATAACCTCTTTGGAAAGCAATCTGACTATATATTTCACAGCAATTTAGCTGGCAGGAATTTATCTCTCAGCAATTTTATTAGCAATTTACTTGCAAAAATAAGCCAAGCTATATGTGCAAAGATGTTCATTGGAGCACTGTTTATCATAAAAACTGGATCAGGGGGAGTGGAATTTCACCACCAATAAAAAGAAATGGTTTAAGAAACTAGGTCCATCCATGAAGTGGAATGCTATGCAACCTTTACAAAGAATGAAGTAGATCTATATGTGTTGTTGATACAGTGAGAGCTGGAAGGTATACTGCAAAGTAAAAAGAAATAACATGCAGAAGAGAAATATAAAATACTACCACTTCTATGTACCAGTAAAATATGTATATATTGTATTTACACAAACTCACATCTATTTGTATATACACCCATCTATGCTTACACTTGGAAAGAAAATGTTGGTTGCATTTCTGGAACTTGTTAACAACAGCTATATCTGGGAAGAAGAATTGTGGGTCCAGGATGAGGGAAGACTTGTTTTTCATTGTATATGTGTGCTTAATTTTTTTTTACCATGTGCATGTGTTTTTCCATTTGAAAAAAACAACACCCAAACATTAAAGGACATTTTTTAAAAAAGTTGTGTATCTTTACCTGAAGCATTAGCTGGATTAGAAATAAAATACTCCTAAACTATATCCTTGACCTAGAATTCTCCCTTGACACTAGGACACATAAATTGAAAATTCAGTAAGTCTGAGACTAAGCTCCTGGTCTGGCTGTCTCACCCATGGCTTCCCCCGCCATCAAACATGCTTCTGTTCCTGCATTTCCCAAGCTGACCACCCTTCACCCAGTCTCCTAAGTCAGAAACCTGGAAATTACACACAACTCCATCTTTCCCTCACATCCAACCAACAAATGCTATCAACTCTGCCTCCTAAATTGTTCATAAATCTCCCAATCGGTCATCCCCTCTGCCTTAATTGACACAGTTATCCTACCTCCCCCAGATTACTCTCATCTCCTTTTTACTAACTCTGCATTCAGAATCTCTTGAATCCTATTCCACAGAATTGCCAAGGTGATCTCTCAATAGCCCCAATTTGACCATACAGTCTCCTGCTTAAAATCCTTCAAGAGTTCTTTGTTTTCTTATCACATAATTGTGACCTGCTCCCTGCCTACCTCATCTACCCCCTCTCCACAGTTTCCCTTACCTGCCACTCTAAATATCGGCAGGCTCTCCAACCGTACCACGCAGAGCCCATGTTGTTCCCTCTTCCTGAAGTGTTTTTGCTTCCTCCTCTATCGAATTCCCATCATTCCTTAGTGTTATTTTACTTGGCACCACTACCCAGATTATGCACCTCTTTATATTGCCTCTTTTATTTTCCTCCCTCAAACTCTAGCACAGTTCCAGGACATAACAGCTCTCAAGTAAATATCTGTTGAATAAACGAGGCAAGGTAGAAACACCAGATCTCGTTCTAATGCAGGTAATGATGATTCCTCTAGCCAGTGGTCGGCAAACTCATTAGTCAACAAAGCCAAATATCAACAGTACTTCTTCAAAATAGACTCGCCCAGGCTGAAAACCGACTTCTGCGCATGGGCCATGAAGTTTCAATCACACTGTACACGCGCCCACACGTGGTATTTTGTGGAAGAGCCACACTCAATGGGGCCAAAGAGCCGCATGTTTGCCGACCATGGCTCTAGTCTAGCCTAATAGCCACACTCAAGGGGCCAAAGAGCTGCATGTGGCTTGAAAGCCGCAGTTTGCCGACCACGGCTCTAGCCTAATGTAAGGTCTTCCTTGAAAACAGTGATCCTTGTCAATGCATCTTTTGATTTGTGTCAATAAAACTTGTTCTCCTAACTGGAATCTTAGAAATACCTATGGCAATAATGTTTTTTACTTAAGAATAATGTTTGCCTTAAGAATTAAAGTAGCCACAGCACATGGAGAAGCCCACAGAGAACTATCAATGAGATGTGACAAAATTGGTATACATGGCTCAAGTAAAAAAGTAATGGCTTTTAACCAATTAATCTATATATGTAAAAGCCTATGCGACTGTAACAACTCAACTATCAGATGACTGGACGACCGGCCAGTAGCTATGATGCACACTGACCACCAGGGGGCAGATGCTCAATGCAGGAGCTGCTCCCTGGTGGTCAGTGTGCTCCCACAGCCAACCTCCTGCAGCTGGCCAACCTCCCACGGTCCCTCCCTCCTGCTGGCCAGCCCCAGTCGCCCCAGTCAGGACTGGGTGAGACAGTCCCAATCGGCCCCGATCACTGGCCAGGCCGAGGGAATCCATGCGTGAATTTGTGCACTGGGCCTCTAGTGTTAATACAAAGTAATGAGATATTTTTTAAAAGTTTATAATCTATCCGTGGCTGGTTTTTTAAAATTGTGGCAATGTCAATAAGGGGAAAACTCCAATTCATTTAACCTAGAAAATGTTACAGATATAATAAACTAGAGGCCCGATGCATGAAATTCGTGCAAGGGGCTCGGCCCTCATAGCTGCGGCGGCTGCCTCAGCCCTTGAAGCCCCAGCTTCATCAGGAAGGACATCCGGAAGGTTGTTTGGCTGTCCGGTCTAATTAGCATATTACACTTTTATTATTAGAGATACTGTTTGCTAGAACAATGGAATCAGAAAAGGAAAATTCAAACTATATAAAGCCCTGTGTGGCATGTAAAACATTTAAACCTCAACTCATTTTCCTGGTGCTTAAATGTCCTGTACTTGCAGGAACATTCTCCATCACCTTGACAGTTTTCTTTGGTATACAAATTTTATTTACCTGAATTATTAATGCTGCTTTTGTTTGTGCCCATATCTTAATTTCTCTCTCTCCATTCACATGTCATGAGTGTCCTGATTCACATTTCAGGAGATGATGAACAACATATTTCTGGGAAAATGGGTAGTGTCACCAATGTTTTTGTACTGCTAGAAGATTATTCTTTTTTCCCAGTTGTTTTTTTAAAATGAGCATTTCTCTTTTTTTATAAACTGTCAATCACTGAAAGTATACTTTAAACTGAATTGAATGGATAAAGGGAAGACTTTAAAGTATGGATTGTGGGTCAGATAAGACAATATAGTACATAGGGATTCCAGTGAGCAAGCAATTCGCAATATAAAATCTGTGCCTGCAGGAAAAATTTCTCTGGCCAGTAATAACAAGCACCAATTAGTAATATTTAACAAAGTATTGTTTTAGCTGTACAGCTAAAATCTTCATATTTTTACTAGCATCACCCTATATAACACACAATGTTCATGCTCAAAACCTGTTTAATTTAGAAGTTTTGTTGAAGCAAAAGTTAGAAATAGAAATACTCAAGGGTTGAGATTACAGCAAGACAAACTACTCAACTTTAATTGAAAAGGAGGGGAGGGATTATCAGTCTTTCAGATCTTTTTAAAAGATTTCTCTGTTTCATTTTACAATAAACTAAACTGTAATGATTGAAAAGGAAGAGAAAGCAAGTCTGTCTTTTTGCCAAAGTTCCTTGCAACTCTTTAAGGAAAAATGATGCCTCACTAACTCCCACTGAAATCACAAAGATTCAGTTAAGGTATTAGGCGACCATATAAACAAACACCCTATGATTTCAAACAGACAAGCTCATTGGGAAGAAAAAAGTTTTCTGTCTTTGATTTCTTTCAGGATGGTGAAATGAAAGGGACAGTAATACATATTTTAAGCCCTAAGAATTCACCATGGGGCTTTACAATAAAGAGGTAAAAACCTTTGAACTAACAAAGTCCATCACCATGCACTTTCTCCCTCACAGGCACCTTATAAAATAAATCGTGCTAGATGCAGCGACCAGCTGGCTTTTGCCACTACACCTTTAGTAACATAACCCATTTCCAGACTCTATCTGCCCAGCCAGAATGGACCACATCATTGACTCCGCTTGGACCTCTCTTATCGCACAGAGCTGTTTTCAGTCCGATGCCCTGTGAAAGCATTCACTCAGCGGCTTACATCTGAGTGTCTCTTTGTACTAGCCCAAAGCCTGAAGTGTACAGACTGCATTAAGTTGATTAAAGTAGTCCCAGAGACTACCTCGGCTTTTACACTGCCCTTAGATTAAAGACCAAAAAGGCTTCCTTTTTCTGAGGACATTTTAGTTTTGGTTGGGGACGTAATTTGGATGAGGTGTTGGGTTTTCTGGATTTTTCTTTTCTTTTTTTTTCTTTTCTTTTTTTTTTTTTGGCTGATTTCATTTTATTTTCTCTGTAATTTTCAGAGGTCAACAAAAATAAAAAGGCTTTTCCATCAGAAAAGGAGAGAAGGCTTTTACTGCAAATGATTTCTAATAATTCCTTTGTTCCATAAACACAGCAGTTACAGCTGCTGACACTGAAGAAGTCATCACTATGTCCTGATAAAGCATTCATCCTGGGCCCTGGGAAATAAGCCTGGAGGAAATGTAAGTTCCCTAAATGTAAGTGGATGGAAATGGCTCCTCAGTCAAATATAAAATCTAAAGGAAAACTGGAGGCCAAAAAATCAAATAGTCTATGTGTGAACTGATAAAAAAAATTCAAGGAAACAAAACAGCACACAGCACAATTTGAGTATCTATTTGTACCAAACTAGGACAAGGTAAAGCACAGTGGTTAAGAACACAAGTACAGGAGTTGAAACTCTGGGTTATTCAATTACGTGACTTGGGGAAAGTTAACCTCAAAAACTTCGTTTTCTTATCTGAAAAAAATCTATACTAATAAAAGGGTAATATGCTAATTAGACCGGGTCAACCAGCCATCTTCCGGACGTCCGACTTCCTTCCAGACAAAGCCATGGTGGTGGGGGCTGAGGCAGAGGCAGTTAAGGGCGATCAGACCGATAGGGGAGGGCAGTTGGGGGCAAGATCAGGCCAGGAGTGGAGGGCCATTGGGGGTGAGATCAGGCCGGCAGGCAGAGAGGTTAGGGGCAATCAGGCAGGCAGGCAGGTGAGCGGTTAGGAGCCAGTGGTCCCAGATTGAGAGAGGGATGTTCGACTGCCAGTTTAGGCCCGATCCCAAACCGGCAGTTGGACATCCCCCAAGTGGTCCCCAATTGGAGAGGGTGCAGGCTGGGCTGAATGACCCCCCCCACACACACACACACAAATTTCGTGCACTGGGCCACTAGTGAGAATAATAATAGTATCTAACTCTTAAGAAAAAAGTTGTCTTAAGTATTTAGCACAATACCTGGCACATAATACACTACAGTTCAACAAAGCAAATTTAGAAATAGCAAATGGTATGGTGTGAGTCACTAGGCTTAGCTCCCAAAGATCTGGGCTTTAGTTCTGGCTCTGCCGTTTGCTTGCTGTGTGACTGTAAGCAGGGTTTGAAGCCTCAATATCTTCATCTGTTAAATGAGGAAGTTAAACTACACTGAAGTTTTGTGTATTCACATATCTTCTCAGCAGCACTACTTTATATGTTCAAAACTGAATTACTGCGGTAATTTAGTAAATAATATTAATAACTATGCATTGTGTCAAATGGGTACTAGGTTTACCAGGGGGATCACTTTGTAAATTACGTATATGTCTAATCACAAGGTTGTATGCCTGAAACTAGTATAATATTGTGGGTCAACTGTAATTGAAAAAAAATTTTTTTAACAAAATTACTGCTATTTCCTTAAATACTGATCCATTTGATCAAAAGAGCTTTTATTTCTCTTTCCTACCCCCACATCTCAGTAAACTTCCCCATTTCAGCAAATAGCACTACCATTTATCTAGTCTCTCATGACAAAAACCTTTGAAATCATCCTTGATACCTCTCTTTTTTCCATAACCCATATTAAATCCAGCAGCAAGTCCGACGGGCACCTACACAAAATAAATATCCAGAATTTGACTACTTCCTCTTACATCCACAGCTGTCTTTGTAGTCCAAGTCACCATCATCTCTGGTGTAGATTACTGCAATATCCTCCTGTTGGATTGCATTACAATTATGAAATATCCCTCATCTCTAATGATGCTTCATACTGTAAAAGTCAACTGTGTCTGGCCTCAGTAAGGTTGGAACAGTTTTCTTTTGGCTCGAGTTTTTAAGTTCATCTTTTCCTACCTTTTTACTATTAACTTTTCTATAACTTCAAATATTTACATCCTTTAATATTTGTAAGCAGCATATAGTTGGGTTTTGTATTTTTATCCAGTCTTACCATCTTGGTCTTTTACATGGAGTAGTCTATTTACTTGTAATTCACTTACTGGTATAGTAGGTTTATAGCTATGATTTTACAATTTTTCTATTTTACTCTCTGTTTCATATTCATTTTATTCTCCTTTCTTTCCTTTGTTGGATTAATCAAATACGTTTTTTCATCTTTCCCTGTTAATTGTCATACTATTCTTTTCATTGTTCTTATATAAATTACATGGATTATATCAGGTATACTTAAGTTATTATATTCTATAAAAATTTTTATCATTTCTCAATACTACTAGAATCTTAAAACACTTCAATGCTATTTAATGTTCTCTTGCTTTTTGCATTATTTTATCATGCATTTAGTTATATATCAATTTAAAACTCTAAAATACATTACTATTATTGTTATACACAGTCAATATTCATTTACATTTACCTATGTATTTTCCTCTTCTAGTATTCTTTATTCCATCTTGAATTTACATGTTTCTTTCTGAAGAACTCCCTTAACTTTTTTTTTCAGTACAGGCCTGGTAGCAACAAATGCTCTCAATGTTATCATGCTTTCAAGGTTCTAAATGTTCTTTATTTCATCTTAAATTTTAAAGTATATTTTAATCAGGTATTGAATTCTAGCTTGACAGTTATTTTCCTTCATCATGCTAAAAATGCTATTCCATTGTTTTCTCACTCCCATGGTCTCAATTGAGAAGTTGGTTGTAAGTCTTATTGAAGTTTGTTTTTGTTGTAAAGATGGCCAAATTTAAGATTTTATCTGCTAATTAGTTTTGCAGTAGTTTTATATATGAAATGCCAAGTATTGTTTTCATTGTATTTGTCCTGCTTAAATCTATGGATTAGTGTCTTAATCATTTTGGAAAATGCTTACCCATTAACTCTTTGAATATTATTTATACTCTATTCTCTTCATTTCTTTTTCTAGGACTTCAAGTACATGTTCCTTTCTGAATGTTCCATGTGTTCTTATCTGGCTTTTTCCATTATTTTTATCCTTGTGCTTCGGCTTGTATATTTTATATTGACCTGTTTTTCAATTTAAACAAAAAATGAAACAAACAAACAAAAACATAAAGTCTTCAGACGATGCTATCTTCCACCAAAAAGGCTTTCCTGTCTCTGGAAACAGCAAGGGCAGCCAGCAGAGGAACGAGTCATCTCAAGACAAACAAGGATTGAGCTGGGTTGAGGTTTTGATGGGGTTTTGCTAAAACTCAATCTAGCTCTGCTCGCTCTGTTCCACGGCTCCCCCAAGCCTTTTAGTTGTAAACTTGGACTTTGATTTCCCAAATCTATAAGACTGAGGGAGATTCAGTTCTGCTCTTCAGAATTTATGGCTTAGCTCTTTCACTTCCTACTCCCCTCAACTTCCAATGTGGCAAATGTCTTCAAGGAAAGATCAGCTATGTGACTGAGGCTTTTTTTTTATCCCAGCCCCCAAAAAAGTAAAAAGTTCTGCTGGTTTCTCTGTTTCCCAGCAATGGTTTTCTGCCATGGGTCAGGACCAGATTTCCATTTCTAGATGCACCCATATTTAGTAAGTGTCCCAAATGAAAAGGATCAATAGGTAAATTCACCATTCTTTCTAGGGAATTCATCCCTTGCCTACTTTGTTTTGGGGCCTCCTCCCTTGGAGGAATCTTTGTTTCCTAACTATCATAAGACTATAAGATATATCATTCTATTTTTTTTTTAAAGCTTTCAACCTAGCTCTTTACTCTCTATGAAGCCTCAAGGTTCAGCAAATGTTTTATGGGGAAAACTAGCCATGTATCTGAGATCCATCTAGTCTTGAATTTTGTCATTCTATCTCTACATAACCATTAAAACCTTTATTTTTTCCAGAAGTAGCCTTCAGCCCATGCCAAATTTTGATCCCCAAGCCGTAACCAGAATTATCACCTCAGGGGGGAAATGACTTCTCATCATCAGCCTCCTCTCTTACGTGATCGTGAATCTTGTCTTCAATGCTTCCATAGCTCTCTGGTTCATTTTAAATTATGCGTTTTGAAATGTATCTACCTTTTGCTAATTGTTTTCAGCAGAAGCCCTACCTTACCACAACTTACTGCATCATACTCAGAAGTGGAAACCTACATAAATCTCCTAACAGCCTTTGTTGCTTTCATTTATGGCCATGCTGTAAGCTATTGGCCACACAGAAGCCGGGGTGATTCTTTTAAATTGATTATAACACTCCTACTGTACTTATAACAAAATCCTAACTTTTTATCATGCTTTCAAGGTCCTAAATGTTCTTGCCCTGATACCTCTCTGATCTTATCTCTTAGCTTTCTCCTCCATGTCCTCTTTGCCCCAGCACAGTGAACAAAATTTTACTACTCCCCACTATAGATTGTAGGTAGGTGCTCCAGGCCTTCTAGTTATTCCTCCAGCAGGCTCATTGGAAATCTGTTGTGTCCTCTGTCCCACTCTACACCAGAATATAAGCTCTATAAGACCAGGGACATTGTTTACCTTATTCAACCACTATGTTCCCAGCACCTAAAATAGGGCTAGCCATATCATAGGTGCTAAATAAATATTTACTTAATAAATGAGTGAAAAAATATTTGAAGCTGCCTTCACTGAAATGAGGCTGAGGTTCTGAAGCCCTGCCTAACAACCTCCCCCTTACTTCCAAAGATAGCCTAGATCCGTGGTCGGCAAACTGCAGCCCCTTGAGTGTGGCTCTTCCACAAAATACCACGTGCAGGCATGCACGTACAGTGCGATGGAACTTCGTGGCCACACTTAAGGGGCCAAAGAGCCGCATGTGGCTCGCGAGCCACAGTTTGCCGACCATTGGCCTAGATCATTGAGAACTGACTATATATTTTTCAATGAAATTTTAAGTAAACTCTTATAGTGTCCAAAGCAACTTGGAGTTCTAAGTAGCACAGTCCAGATTAGAAAGTAAGTGGATCGCTAAGATTACTTCCAATTCTAACATTCTAGTCAAAACTAACATGTTAGGGGAAAAGCTGAATAGCCTAACAGAACTGTCTTACTGATACTTTTTTTTTTGCAAGAAAAATATATGTCTTTAGATACCATATAATCAAGAAGCTGAATAGTAAAGGCAAAAAAGAGCAATAACTATGTACTTACTTTGTAGTTCCAACTTATTTTCTAGCAAAACCTTTCAGTTCAGTGCCAGGGTTTGGGAACTCAATCAAAATTAGTTCTAGGCTTCTCTCTGAATAAAAAGGACGCTCTTCTTCAGAATGCATTAGAATCTATACAACTGGCTATGCTTGTAACAATTTCATGAACATAACTTAAATTTTTGCAGTTTCTCAGTTTGGATTCATTAAGATCCTACACACAGAGTCATACAAGTTTCTGTGTAGGTGAGAAGGAAAAAAAATAAAATAACGTGTTCCCACTGACCTATGCTCTACTTTCCCTAAAGATGAAAAAAGACTTCATGCTTATGAAACTTCACAAAGTAATGACTACATAAAGTCTAAACAACTCTAGTGCCTGAAAGAATGGTATTTCATCAAAAAAGGTTATTACTAATCACTCACACAGACCTGGTATTTTCTTCCCACCTCTACAAAAAGTATCAATTTGTTCTCTCTCTGGGCAATTTCCCATCATTTCTCAAGACAAGATTTCCCTGAAGTACCAGCTTAGAAGGCACAAGGAGTGTTAGGTATACCTTTGGTACCAATCCCTTTTCACTTCAATACACATCTTTCATGATTCCATGACCCAAGAAGGCCATTGTTTGGTTTTATTGGCTTAAATAAAATCACATAAAAAGAATGAGGCATTACAAAGATAAAACTTAATAGAGCTAAAACTTAAAATGAGCAATAATTACTTTACACTTTGGCAAACTATTTGGGGACAACATAAATCCATAACCCAAAGACAAATTCTTTTACAGGTAAGATAATGCAAGTTCTCTCTGCTCTTATTCTTAGCTCAACTTACTGGCATCATCAAATATTACCTTAATACCAATCATAGGCCACAACTAATATTCCTTCTATATCTAAAAGAAAAGGTCAAGGTAATTTGAAATGTGTACAATTTTTACTTCCTTTTTACAATTAACCTTGATACATTTTTCATTCCTAAGTACTCACTTTAGACAGAGGTAATTACCAAATAACAAACCACTGGAGAATTTTTTGTGACTAGTTCAGCTAGACCTCTCAGAAACAAGGATGATTTCTCTTCAAATTGGACTCTAGGATTCAGATATATAAAATGCTTCTTACTTCTGGAATCAAAACTGAAAACACTTTTGTCTCTAGATTTTTAGGAGCATGATGACCAAATAAATGGAAAGTGTTATTTTCACTTCTGAGGCTTAGCCTATCATTCAGAAGTTTTCAATGGTGGCCAGCAGATCAAATCCAACACATAGATGAGTTTTATTCGGTCTCTAGATTTTTAGGAGCATGATGACCAAATAAATGAAAAGTGTTATTTTTACTTCTGAGGCTTAGCCTATCATTCAGAAGTTTCCAATAGTGGCCAGCAGATCAAATTCCAACACATAGATGAGTTTTATTCAACCCATCAGTGGTGTTTAAATTTTTGAATTCATTGTCAACATTTTAAAAAATGCTTTTAATTCACTTTAAAAATTCAGATGTTCCGCTATTCTTTTAAAAAGACTGTGCCTTGGACAGAGAATCAGGCTAAGCAGTAAGTGGGGTTGACATTTAACACACACTCATTTTCCAGGCCAGGTCTATAGCCACTAAAGGGAAGGAGTGTCTTTTCATAATTTGCACAAAGGTACCATAGAGTCCGTCTAGCAATGACACTATCCCTGGGCCCTCATTCATTCCTGGTAACAATCACCTTAGACACAGGAGGATTTAGACACAGGATGTAAATTTGAATTTGCTACAGTCCCCACCACTCCTTATTCTTACCCTCCTGCTAACCTACATTATAAGACCTGCCTGGTTTCTCTGTAGACATCTGAGTTTACAACTTTTGGTCAGCAGCAAAAGAAAATGACAGTTTTGATTTCTTCATCTAAATGACCTGAGTTTAAATTCACTTTGTAGGAAGTAGGTAGTTTATCTCATCAATTGGGCTTTACAGTCAGGTAGACCTGGGTAGCTGTCTAGCATTAGGAAAGTCATAGAACCTGTCTGTGTATCAATTTTCTTATCTAGGAAATGAGACTAATATTACCTACTTTGTAAGTTTGCAAATTAAGTGAGATGAGCACGCAACATAATGCTTGGTATACATTGGGAAGTTTACAAAACGTAATTCCATGTTGATTGCTGAAATGACACCCTCTCCCTGACCCTGACACAGAAATCTTGTCAGTACTGTATTTCTGGAATCATGCATATTTGTCCAAGCTTATTAGACTATAAAGTGTAAAGCATGAGGGTAGGGACCACGTCTATCTTTTATTCTTTCCCCAACACTGGCACACAGTAGGAACGTTAAACTTGTTGGTAGAATCAATGAATGACTGCGGTTACTTTCCTGGCTGCACTAGGAATTGGGGAAAGAATTCGGTCCTTCTCCCTCCCTAACCCCGGCATTCTTTTCCAACATGAATCCTGGGATGCAATTAAGATAGGGTTCTGTGCCAAGTGAAAGACAAAAGGAAGATGCACTTGAGCAGTGGAAACAAAATTAAACATTTGCCTTGGGTTGACAGAGATTTCCTGGGCAATTAAACTGCATAATATCATAATCCATTAAATCAAAAAAACAGGGAGGGTCCAAGCACCCCCACCACCAAATAGACGCATAAGGAGACTATTAATGGGAGCACTAACTCAGGGCATGGGATCCAGAAACCCACGGGAAAGAGCTGCAGACTGTCACTTTTCAACTGGCCCCAGGAAGAATTTTAGGGTGACGGATGACTGGAAGCTATGTAAAAAGACAGGGATTTCTGGAGACTGGGGATGTCCCACAGGCAGTCAATAAAAGAATGGCATTCAGGGGATGGTGAGCACTATCTCCTCTTTAAAATAAAACCATAAGCTGATACACCCAGAAGGCTAACCTCATTATCCTCTGTCGGCAGAAATAGACTGAGACTTTGGCAGGGTTTTCTCAACGGGGGAACAAGGTGGCTGTCACCCTCCCGTTAGCCAACTGGAGTCTAAAATGTAAAGGCAAGTGAGAGCTGTTTTTCCTAACCTATCGGGATCGTTCACCCTCCCACTTACCTTCCTTTGAAAATGTGCAAGACTGGGACCATGTACGTTAGTGATCCAGGTTCCTCATTTTTACATTAGTACAACTGGAAAATCGGATGCTACCTCCATGTGTAATGTAGCACAAAGGTATGCTCACTGAGGCGTGCAACCAGAATGTGTCAGTTCAGAGGGGAAAAGAATCCCCCGTCGCTGGCAAAATATTTTACACTAAAAGCTGTAACTTCCAATGCAAGACTTACTAAGTGTTAGACCCAGGGGTGGGGGGTCGGGGGAAGTGTCTTCATGTTGCAATAAATACCCTTTTGCACAAAGTCTGATTTGATCTACCCTCTTTTTAAAGAATAATGGATTTTTTTAGCTGTTCAAAAATGGGCAATTTGTGATCATATAATCCCTAATATGGAAGGTTCCCATGGCTTCACTTTAATCACCTAGATCTTATGCTGTTGAAAAAAAAATGTATTAAATGCTGCTACTTTGATGCACAAATGCTTGTTTTTAAAGAAAAAAATAGGGTTTTTTTCTGTTTCTACCAGTGAAGAGGCTGTGAGCAAAGCTGCCATCCGTTGATTCCTGTTACATGAGTAGGTGCCTGTAAAAGGCCAGGTGGTGTTTATGCAGATGACTGAGCAAGTTACAATGTGTTCTTCCTTTTGGATAAAACATTAGTGTATCAGATGTGACAAATCAGATGTTCATCTTCCGCACTTCTGCATTATTTTACATTGAGAATTAGACGATGTGCTGGCTTAGCTTTTTGCTTTTGTTTTCTTTTTTTTTTCTTGAGAATAAGTTCATGAATAAAGTTCTCGCTACACTCTGCATAATCAGAGTCTCACAGATAGCTAACTGGCTAGGTAATATGATAATTACAACTATATCTGTAACTTGCCTTGTACAAGAGGAAAGGCACATGTTCTGGGGAACAAAAAGCACACCATTCGTGCACTCTAGGAGCTAGTTAACATATGATCCATTCCTATGCACTTGTTGTCAGGGGAGAACAAGGTCTGCTCGTCTTGACATCTTGAGAGGAAGCACCTGATGCTCCGGTGTCCAAGTAGGAAATGAGCATTTTCTGAGCACCAAAATGCCAGGCTCAAAACCGTTCTCCACAATGCACAGAACAAGTGTCTACTTCCAATCCAAAAGGATATCATATGTATATTTTTAAAAATCCCAAAATAATTTTTAAATACACCGATCACATTCCTGCCTACAGAATTTGCAGTAGCATTACCCCCACTTGCTGTTACCATGCTTTCAGCCCATTCCAAGTCCCCTGAGCTACCCTCCATAGCACTACCATTCTGTCCAAGAAGACAGGCAGAGGTTCCCCACGAACAGAAACTTCCAATAGGAACAACTGAAAACTTGTGCTGTGGTGTGTAGTAGGCATCTTTATTTTGAGAGCTCCTGTTATGAATTAGAACAGCACTCACTAGTGAGAAACTAATAGAGTAAGGCAACCAAATTGTTTAAGGGCTCTTATACGTTCTTTTAATGCTTTTAGTCATGTATCCATTTAATAAATATTTATTGAGTTTCTATCATATCCTATTCAAGATAATACCTTTTTTGCCAAGATGCATATGTAAGTGTACCAGTGAAATTTCAGAGGGCAGGTGGAATCAGTAGAGACTTTATGGAAAACATCGTGTTTTTGCTGACCCCTGGATAGATAGGCTCTAAGATGGGAGGGAGGGATAAGAAGTGGGATAAGAAGAAGGGGTTGTAATTCTAGACCACTATCCTATATAATAAAGAGCTAATATGCTAATTAGACCGAACAGCAGAACGACCTTCCGGATGAAGCCAGGGCTGCGAGGGCTGGCAGAGGCTGCAAAGGGCTGTGAGGGTCAAGTCCCTTGCATGAATTACATGCATCGGGCCTCTACTTAGATATAATTTTATTATTTAAAGTAGTGATTAACATCATTCACGTATGTTATAAAATATATTTGATGTATTTTATTATTAAAACTAGAGACCGGTGCACAAAAATTTGTGCACTTGGGAGGGGGGGGGGGC
>NW_005353685.1:672345-699984 GCF_000412655.1 Myotis brandtii | reverse complement strand
GCCTGGGTGAGGGGCTGAGGGCCATTTTCAGGCTGGCCACACCCCCTTCAGGGTGGGGGGTCCTGCTGGGGTGCCTGGCCAGTCTGGGTGAGAGGCTGATGGCTGTTTGCAGGCTGGCCACAACCCCCAGCCACCCAAGGTTCCGGTGATCTAAGTGCCGTCCACGCTGTGGACCATTCTAGATCTCACATGGTTGTTATCAGAATTCAGCTACTTGCTAGTATAGGCTTGAGAGGTCCCCTTTCTTGATGGCAGTCAGCTGAGGGCTACCTTTAGCTCCTAGAAGCCCTGTAGTTCCTTACCATGAGGCCCTCTCAGAGTATAATGGCTACTTCTTTAAGTCCAGCAGGAGAATCCCTCTCCAGACAGCTAAAACCGAGTCCCATAGAATCAAGGGAGTGCCCGTTCCATCACCTTTGCCATATAATGTAACCTAGTTAAGGACATGACTGTCTCATCAGTGTCACAGGTGCCATTCAGGCTCAAGGGGAGGGAGGGATACAGGACACCTGCACCAGGGAACCTTGAGGGCCATCTTAGAATTCCGCCGACCACAGTGTGTTCCCAGAAGCAAATCCTTGGAAATGGATTGATGGAAAGTTACTTATTTAAACATTTCAAAAAAAAACAAAAAAACACAGTAAAGGAATGGGGAAGTGGTCACGGAAGTTAAGGAAGCCAAGCAAGGGTGCCAATATCCTGCAAAGTCCCATGGGGATAACTTCAGCTCAGTTCCACAATGCAGCTATGCAGATAGCTTACGTTACATGGAAAGGCTGTCTAGATCAGGAGTAAGGGAGCTGGGTTACTACACTCCTGTCCCTGTTGGCCATTGGTTTCATGGCTGCCCCTGAAGATGTAAATTCCCAGACTCCTCAGGCATTCACAGGCAAACTAGACACCAACAGCCAAAGAAAAGCTTTCTGACAAAGCAGGGCAGGTGCTAGCTTCCAGGAGTGAAAACTTCTGGGTGTTGACATGAACAAAATGGTAAAGAGATCAGAGGACATAATAGGGGACATCATCTCCTACATGACTTTGGAATAAAGATTTTAAAAATCACAGTGAAAATTATATCATTTTGCTAAAAATTACATGCATATAATTATTTACTAAAATTATGTAGACTTAAGGTTTTAGCAATATGATAAGATAAGTTGATATGCACCCTACACATACTATCACCAAAAACAAACAAACCAACAAACAAAATGCTGAGTAAATCTAGAAGAAGGAACTGGGAGAAAGCAATTCTTTAAACCTCTGTATGAAGCCTTGAATTCGCTCTCAATCTGAACATGCATGAAAACTATCCGGATCAGCACCGCAAAGGCTTTGAGAATTGAACTACCTAGACCAACCATGTCAAACTCGCAGCCCACAGGCCACATGCCTCATTTATTTGGCCTGTGTTAGCCTTTGAGTTTGACATGCTTGGTCTAAACTGACATTAGAACTAATCTCACAGAAACCAGGTCAGGACTTGCAGTCTAAATCTAATAGTGTTATTTCTTTGGTACCTGCCTGTTGAAATACAGCCATTTCAATCATTTCCTGTCTCCACCTGGCTGAGAGCACTATGATTTTCTATGGAATCTGCTACATCTCTACTAATCTGTGTGCATGGGTTCCAGACTCACTATCCTGCCCCAGGCAGGGCCAAAGCCAGCACCACCACCTCAAGCCCCTTGAATCTGCCCCAACCAGGTGCCTAAGAAGCTATCTATTGCTGGACCATGGCCACAACCATGGGGCATCCCAGCACTCAGCATGGCCAGGGTTGCACATGGTAAGCACATGGAGTACAGGCCTCTAGCCAGGTTCCCCACACCTGAATGACATTTTTAAAGTGTTAAATGACAAGAATTATCAGCATAATCCTGTATCAAAAATACCCATCAGAATGAAGACAAAATAAAGACATTTTTAGATGAAGAAAACTCCTGTATCAAAAATACCCATCAGAATGAAGACAAAATACATTTTTAGATGAAGAAAACTAAAAAAAAATCTGTCATCAGCAGATGTGTTTTTTAAAAATTCTAAAAAAAAATTTTCTTCAAGTAGAAAGAAAGCAATAACAGAAGGAAACACAGAAGGTCAGTAATGAAGAAAGAACAACAGAAATTGTAAATATCTGAGTAAGTAAAATAGATTATTTTTATCTCTAGCATGTGTTGAAATGTGCATGATTGCTGAAAGCAAAAATTATAACACTATCTATGGGATTTTCAATGTACGTAGGTGTACTATATGTGACAACTACATGAAATATTTGGAAAGGGCAAAGGAACCTAAGATTTCTTAATTTTAATTTCTTAAAATATTAATTCTACAGAGATTGTATAAAGTTTTATATCTATAATGTACTCTCTAAAGCAACCACTAAAAGAAAAAACTGGACAAAGATATACTAATATATTGAAAAGCACTACAGATAAATGCAATGAAATCTAAATATCCAAATAAATACAAAGAAGAGAAGCTAAAAACAAAGGTATGAAAAACAAAGAAGATGAACAAAAATCTAATACAATAGTAGACCTAAATCTAATCATATTAATTATACTAAACGTTAATGGTCTAAACACACCAATTAAATGGTCGAAATTGTCAGATTGAATTTTTAAGAAGACTCAACCATATACTGTTTTTAAAAATTCATCTAGAGCTAATGATTTTTAAAAAGTTAAAAATAACAAGACAGAACAGGATATAACATGTAAATACTAATTTTAAAAATGCTGGAGTGGCTATATTAATTTAAGATAAAGCAAATGTTAGAACAAGGGAAATACCAGAGACAAAGAAGAAATGTACATACTAACAAAAGATTCAATTCACCAAGAACACTTAACAATTCTAAATATGCGTTCGCCTGCCAGTGCAGTGATATCCTCTCTTTCATTCCTGATGTTGAGAATTTGTTTCTTACCCCTTTCTCTTGATCAATCTGGCTAGAATCTCATTCATGTTTTATTTTATTTTTTTTAAGAAAGAGCTTTGATTTCATTGATTTTCTCTTTTGTTTTTGTGTTCTCCATCTAATGGATTTTTTTCTCTTATCTTTATTTCCTTTCTTCTGTTTCCTTTGGGTTTAGTTTCTCTTGTTTTTTAGTTTCTTAAAGTGAAAGCTTAGATCATTGATTTGATATATGTACATCTTTTCTGATAATTGCGTTTATTATATAAATTTCCCCTCTAAGCACTACTTTAGTTATAACCCATGGATCTTTGTCAATTTTTCATATTCATTCAGTTCAAAGTATTTTGTAATTTCTCTTAAGGCTTTTCTTATACCCATGGATTAAGAAGTGTGTTATTTTATTTCTGAATATTTGGGCATTTTCCAGATATCCTTCTGTTATTGTCTTCTAGTTTAATGCTGTTATGGTCACAGAACAGAATTTGGATAAGTTCAATTCTTTAAAATTTAAGAATGTGGTCTATCTTGGTGAATATTCCATAGACACATGAAAAGAATGTATATTCTACTATTTTGGGGTGGTGTTCTATAAATTTCAATTAAGTCAGGTTGGTTGGTAGTATTCAAACTTCCTATATCTTTTCTGCTTTTCTGTCTAATTGTTATATTGATTATTGAGAGAGCAGTGTTGAAGTCTCCAAGTGTAACTGTGGATTTGTCATATGAACAGTCTTTTCAACAAATGGTGCTGGAACAACTGGACATACAGATTAAAAAAAAAAAATGAATTCCAACTTATACCTAACACCATTTGCCAATGTTGACTCAAAATGAATCAGGGGTCTACATTTTTTTTAAAATATATTTTATTGATTTTTTACAGAGAGGAAGGGAGAGAGATAGAGAGCTAGAAACTGAATTCCAACTTATACCTAACACCATTTGCCAATGTTGACTCAAAATGAATCAGGGGTCTACATTTAAAACAATAAAATATAAAACTGTTAAAAGAAAACATTAGAAAAAAATCTTCATGACTTTGGATTAGTTAAAGACTTTTTTAAAATAATGTTGTTGTTAATATTTTTATTGATTTCAGAGACAAAAGGAGAGGGAGAGAGACAGAAACTGGGGATCAAGCCCACAACTTGGGCATACACAGTCCTACCAGCCACTGCGCTCACCCTCTGCACCTAGGCAGCAGGCCAGGACGGTGCTGCTGTAAAGTGGAGGTACCGCAGTGCTCCCCCAAATACACACAGCGTCCCCTGCAGAGCAGAGACCCAGGGCATGTGGGCCCTCCCGGGTCGGGGGCAGCCCAGGCAGGAGGCAGGGGCGGATGTGCCCTTGACCGGAACCAAACCCAGGACCCTTCAGTCCCCAGGCTGATGCTCTGTCAACAGAGCCAAACCAGCCAAGGCAAGACTTGTTAAATAGAACATCAAAAGACCAATCCACAAAGGAAAAGAATTAAAAAATTGGGCTTTATCAAAATAAAGATATGTTGTTCTATGAAGGAAATAATAAAGGTTGTGAGAAAACAAGAAATAGATAGAGCAAAAATATTTGTAAATCACATACCTGACAAAAGATTTGTTTTCAGAATATATAAAGAACTCGCAGAACTCAACAATAAGAAAACAATCAACCAATTTTTAAAAATATATTTTTACTAGAGACCTGGTGCACAAAATTCATGTGGGGGGGAGGGCGTCCCTCAGCCCAGCCTGCGCCCTCTTGCAGTCCGGGACCCCTCAGGGGATGTCCGCCTGCAGGGGATTGGGCCTAAGCTGGCAGTCAGACATCCTTCTGCCAGTCTGGGGCTCTTGCAGTCCAGGACCCCTCACTCCTTACTGCCCACCTGAAGCGGAGGTGGGAGAGGCTCCCGCCACTGCCGCTGCACTGGCCAGCAGTGAGCCCAGCTTCTGGCTGAGCAGCAATCCCCCTGTGGGAGCACACTGACCACCAGGGGGAAGCTTCTGTGTTGAGCGTCTGCCCCCTGGTGGTCAGTGCGCATCAGAGCAATCAGTCATTCTGCTGGTCATTCTGCCATTTGGTCAATTTGCATATTAGGATTTTATTACATAGGATTGATTTCAGAGAGGAAGGGAGAGGGAGAGAGATAAAAACATCAATGGTGAGAGAGAATCATTGATGGGCTGCCTCCACACTCCCCACACCAGGGATGGAGCCTGAAACTCGGGCATGTACCCTGACTGGGAATCGAACCTGTGACCTCCTGGTTCATAGGTCAACACTCAACCACTAAGCCACATCAGTCGGGTTAGGATTGATTTCAGAGAGGAAGGGAGAGGGAGAGAGATAAAAACATCAATGGTGAGAGAGAATCATTGATGGGCTGCCTCCACACTCCCCACACCAGGGATGGAGCCTGAAACTCGGGCATGTACCCTGACTGGGAATCGAACCTGTGACCTCCTGGTTCATAGGTCGACACTCAACCACTAAGCCACGCCAGTCGGGCAATCAACCGATTTTTTAATGGAAAAAAATATGAACCAAAGAAAATATATGAATGTCAAATAAACACATGAAAAGATATTCAACAACATTTGACATCATGGAATTCTACATTAAAACCACAATGAGATACCTGTACACGTATATTAAAATAGCTTTTTTAAAAAGGCAATTCCAAGTGCTCATGAGTCTGTAGAGCAACTGGCCCTCATACATTGCTGATAGGAATGCAACATGATACAACCACTTCAGAAAACAGTTTGGTTTAATTATAAAATTAAACCTATTTTTAAAAAATAAAATTCAACCTACACCTGTCATATGAATCAGAAATCCTACTTCCAGGTATTCATTCTAGCAAAATGAAGACTTACGCTCACACAAAAACCTGCATGAATGTTTATTGCAGCATAATTGCCAGAATTAGGACTCAGCAGAGAAAAGCTATCTTACCCATGGTTATACCTCTTCCCTGAGGAAAGACTGCATACAGTGCAGTCACAGCCTTGGCCTCCTTGCTTCAACTGAGACAATTTTACAGGGTTATCTCAGCTTCAGGGGAGGAGGAGACATCTGTTATGACTGCATCACAATTCAGCTTCTCCCAACTTTACCCAATTTTGTCTCCTGAGGGCAACCCACAAAAAGCCTCCTGGGAAACCCAGCCTGTGATATAGTAAAATTAAGTGTACCTCTAAAGAGGGAGAGAAGAGGATGGGATTTGGAACAAGATTGGGAAAAAGTTAATAGGCTTAATCTGAATATGTGTTTTTTTATTCTCTTTTTTGTATGTTTGAAGGATTTTATAATTTTATAAACATGTGCATGCCTTCATGAGATACTGTGAGATATAGTATGGTAATTTAAGCCAAAAATCTCTGCCAATTATGTAGTAATTTCTAGAAAATGTGTATTATGTAATTCAGTTAATAATCTGGCCCAAGGGGAAAAAACCTCAAATATTGAAATGTCAAGTGAAAAAGTCTACATATTTTCCTAAAAGTAACCTGTAAAAAAAAATTTTAAGTTTAGAAAAAAACAATTTTGCAATAAAACAAATAAAAGAAAACAGAATATTATCTATTTCACAAAATAATAAAGTCTTTTCTAACATAATAGAGTTTCTTTGTATTGGTTTTTATTACAATGTAAAAGAACAATAGTATCAAAAGGACGTTTATATCACATTTTACATATATTATCTCATTTGATCAATAAAATGTGTTTAGTTATAAACCCGTGAGTTGTGTGGTCACAACATGAAAATGAGCCTTAATTTTACTCTTGACAACTTTACATGTTAGCAACTTGCCAAATCACAGGGTGGCAAGTCAAGAAACTGGGAGGGAAAACTGCTATCTTATAACTTTCCAGAACTGAAGAAGCTGTTGGCCAGGTGAATCATCAGGGGGAAAATTCGCCCTCTGCCTCTTCATCCTACTCACAGATTCTAAAACTGGCTGAGGACACTTGAAAGAACCTTCTTGGTGAGAAAACTCTTTTTTCTTCCTGACATGTGCACACACACACAAGCATGCAGCACTTCAAGTTCAAGAGCCTGCAGCAGAATGGGTCTGGAGAAGGGAGATGGTCCCTAAAAGGCTATATATATAAAGGTTGTCAAAAAAACAAAACTGCCCACAAGGACTGAAGTTCCAGGAGTGCTGATATATGGAGTGGAGGACAGATTAACCAAAAATCTGTTTGCAGAATAAACATCAAAAAGAAAAGAAGAGACCAAATTCCCCTTAGAGTAAAACTTTTTTGTTTAGTTCTTATTTTTAATGCTTTCCCACAGAGAATAGAATATGAAACCAAGGAGCCAAATCTTATCTCAGAGAGAGAACATTAAAGAGCATAAGAAAGAGAACTGAAGAGTTATTCAACGGACAAAAGATGGAAGAGCTTTGGTGCTATTCTAGTTTTCTGGAGGACGACTTAAGCTACAGGAGCCTGAGGGAAGAAGTAAAAAGTCTTGGATAAAGACTAAGACTGGTAAGAAAGACAGAGTAGAAAAGAGGAATGGCTCTGCAGTGGCAGCCAGAGGCCATTTCAGGAGTTGCCATCTGCTTCCTAGGATTGGAGCTCTCTCAGTGATTGTCTCTAAGCCTGTGTTCAAAAAACAGGCAATGTCACTAGACAAGATTCACATTATCCCAGAAAAGAACATCTGGGTCTGCCAACACTGAGTAACTGACCACAGCATAAAGCATACTCTGTCCTTTCAAGGGAACAAATTCCAAGTCTCTTGTTTTCAAAGATTTTGTCATTCAATACAGGAGGAAATAAATCAATATGGGGTAACATATGATTGTTAAAAACATAAGTTTATGTCTATAATTAACTACTATTGTGTAACATGTGAGAGTTAAGTACTTGGAAACAGAAGAAAGCAAGGAAGGAGTAATGAGAACCAGGTAAAGAACAAGGGGTAAATATTTCCCAGGAGATGTAAGTTTTACACACATGGTAGGTGTCACAGTTCTGTGGAGAAGAATATGGGGAATATGTAACAGACAAAAAATACTGTCACCCTCTAGAGTTCCAAGGCAGAAATGAGAAAGGTGTCATTGAGATTTACCTTGCTGACGCATTTGCTAAGATGTATCAATAAACAAAAACGTGCAGTCAAAATAAGAGGCAGTTAGAGATTGAACATGTATCATCAGTTTTCATAATTAGTCAATTAATTGTAAAGGGGCATGATTGTAGCTTTATGCGGGATTGGAGAGAATAGTTTAAAACTTTCCAGAACTATGAAAAGTCTGAGTTGTTACCTTATTTGCAAACTGACAAGTTAGCATGTAGAAATTATGAGATTCTACAAAGGACCTAATTGTTCATGGCCCTGCCGGCCACATAAGCATCATTTTTGCATCAGTTACCCTTTACCCTCTAAATGCCACATGGATTCTGAACATGCAGTAGATTTGCATCCTAGCTGAGAAATACCAAATTTATGAAATCCAAATCTTTATAATGGGCAGTAAGAAAACCTGTGTGATCTTTGCTCCACAAAGGCCTGGTGCATGAAGTTGGTGCATGGGTAGGGTCCCTAGGCCTGGACAACGATCAGGGCCGATCAGGACCTTCAGGCTGCTGGCCCTCCCTAGGCCTGGCCGGCGATCAGGGCCAATTGGGACCTTCAGGCTGCCGGCCCGGGCCTTCCTTTGTTCCATGCTGCCCCCTGGTGGTCAGTGCATATCATAGCAAGCAATCAAACTCCCTGGTCTCCTGGTTGAACTCCCAAGGGGACATTGCATATTAGCCTTTTATATATAGACTAGAGGCCCGTTGCACGAAGAGATTCATGCAATAGGCCTTCCTTCCCCTGGCTGCCGGCACCGGTTTTCCTCCGGCACCCAGGACCCAGGCCTTTGTTCTGGCCACAATGGAGAAGCCAAGCCTGGAGGCTTCTCCGCTCTGACTACAGAGGAGAAGGCGAGCCTCGAGGCTTCTCTCCTACTGCAGCAGACAATCCAAGCCTCTTCAGTCTTCAGTTGTCTTCAGTCTTCAGTCTTCAGTCTTCGCTCAGGCTGCAGCCTTCAGTTTTCGCTCGACACCTGCATATGCAAATTAACTGCCATCTTTGTTGGGTTAATTTGCATACTCATCCTGATTGGCTGGTGGGCATAGCAGAGTGACACCAATTTGCATGTTTCTCTTTTATTAGTGTAAATACTGGACAATAAGCAAACCTGCATATTTGAAAGGATTGTCCAGAATAAAAAGACAGTTTATGTTTCTGCTCACAAAATACTTTAAAATTCAGGAGACCAATGGAGAATTGTCTCCATGCAAGTGGAGCATAGAAAAGCCCACAGAATGGGTGAATGGAAAAAAAATTCAAATATGAAGGAATGTAACAAAGCAGTAAATACAGTGAGGGGGGGGGCATAGCTTCTTTGCAGAAGAATCAGCAAAAATGTATCATGATCTGAAGGTCTGAATCTTTAGGAAAAGGCCTGAAAGGACAGGAGTGGGAAAGACTCAAACAAAACTACTCTGTATTAGTCATCTATTGCTGCGTAATAAATTACCCAAACCTTAGTGGTCTACAACAATAAACATCTATTATCTCACATAGTTTTATGGGCCAGGAATCTTGTAGCAGCTTAGCTGGACACTTTTGCTTAAGAGAATGCAGGCTAGATGTTGGCTGGGGCTACCATCACCTGAAGACTTCACTGGGGCTGGAAGATCTGCTTCCAAGCAGATCATTCATTCACATGCCTGGTAAGTTAGAGCTGGGTGTTGCTAGGAAGCCTCAGTTCCTCCCCAGGTAGACATCTTCGGAAGGCTGTGTGAGTGTCCTCATGATATGTAAGTTGGCTTCCCCAAGAGTGAGTGATCCAACACAGAGCTAGGAAGAAGCCACAATGCTTTTTATCATCTAATCTTGAAAGACACACACTCTCACTCCTGCCATCTTCTATTCATTAGAAGCAAGTCACTAAGTCTAGCTCACACTCAAAAGGAGAAATAAGCTCCTCATCTTAAAGGGTATGATATCATGTACTTTGTATGTATATTTTAAAACCACCAAACTCTCCAAGTTTATGTACCTGACATAGCCATGGAGCATATTATTAGTGAGCAATAAATTATGTCACTCTTTGTGAGACTGTAGTTGAAACAAGGAACAGGTTTTAGAGTAGGGTGCAGGAAGATGAGCTGCTTTGGGTATGGTGAAGATGATATACCCCACTTGCAAAATTTCTAATTTGTTTATTATGAAAACTTATATTTTCTGCTATTTCTTATCTCATTCTATCACTGGTACCTAGTACAATTGTAGATAAATACCCATATAATTGTTTTGGTTTTATCTTGATTCGAGTGTAGAGCAAGTTGTTGTTCCCACAGCAATTTTTTAAAAATCAAGCACTGCTGTCCAGGCAGAGGGGAAAAATTGATCCAGATGCTGAGGAGAAAATTGTGTTGATCTCTAACAGAGATCTATTATGCTGAGGTTACAATCAGTTCCCTTCCGAGTCACAGGGTTCTTGTGGTCAGGGTGAAGAGCCAGAACCTTCTAATCTCTAGCCGAACTCAATTTTCTCCATGGATTTATCACTTCTTAACGTTTTGGCTTATTGTTTAATAGTACCATGATGGTTAGATCTGTGTTTATGCAGACTACTCCAGCAGTGTATGAGATGAGTGAGGTTATAGTCAGGAATGCCAGGTGGGGTTCCATTACAATATCCCAGGGAAGAAATAATAAAGGCTTGAGTGCAGGCAATCTTACTGAGAGTAAGAAAGAGAGGAAAGTTTCAAGAGAGATTTCTGAGATATGATCCTCAGAGCTTGGTAACTAATTAGAGGTAGGAGGTAAGGGAAAGGGAAAAGTGGAGGAAAACTCAGACATGTCTGATTAGGGTGACCAACTAGTCCCAGATTGTCCAGGACTTTTGCAGTTTTACCACTGAAGGTCTCGTGTCCTGGGAAACACCTCAGTCCCAGGCAAACTGATACATGCAGATGTCATATGACAGGAAGAGCATTAACATACATGGAGAATACAGGACAGTCTGTGATAGAAATAGCATTAACTTAGAGGATACAGGACGCCTGTGATAGGAGTAGCAATAATTTATAGAGTAAATACAAAAGGAGGAACATGTTTTCTGTAAAAATAAATTCTGTGTGTGGACACGTTGGATTTAAGACAACTACAGAGCATACAAGGAGAGACAAATTGCAAACGCAGTTTCAGAGCCCGGTGCAGAGGCTGGGACTGGTTACGGAGAATTGTTCATCATCACGTGAAAATTGATGCCATGCAAGAGGATGAAGATCTCCTAACGAGGACATATGAAGTAAAAAGGAAAGGGGAGTGAGAATAAGATTTAGGTTTGGAAAAACATGAGGAGTGTGCACGCTAGTGGAAGAAGAGAACTCATCAAAAGAAACTGAGAGAAAAGTGGGAAAATAAGAGATAGTGACTATCCCAGAAACCAAGGGGAGGGGGAATATTTAGAAGATCTGAAGGAAGGGCAACAACGTCAAATGTGGCCGAGAGGAGTCCACAGGACCTGGAAATTAGGTCTATTTCCTGTGGTGGTGGAAAGGGGGTGATATTAGAAGCCAGCGCTAGGACTATTAATTTAGCTGGGCCCAGCCTCAGCTAAATTAAGAAGGTGTGTCCAACAGATGCATGTCCATTGGAGCCCCTAAGAGTCGAGAGAGAAAAACCACGCATCATCCCATCCAGCTTACTCTCTATTCCCAGGTCTTGAGAGGCGATTCAAGCTTTATCGACAGCTTTATTGTTAAAAGAACTAATGGATATTGAAAAGCCAGTAAGAACCAGGCACCTTATATGCTTTATTGCATTAATCATAGTAACACAATGAGGAACAATTATGAAATACGTCATTTTGCTCCTCTTCAATATCTCTCCATCTTAAAAAAGCTCTAATGCTAAAAACTGAACAATTTTCTACAACATACTATCATCTTCCAATAACATTCCCCTAGTCTTTCAGATTGTTCAGTATCTCTGAATTCTAAGTCACTATTGTTTGCTTTGGTTCCCAAGTATCAAATGAATATTTTTCTAATTAATTAAGGTATCTTTAAATTCCATTATAATTTTCTGATAATAGAAATATATATTTCTATTATTTTAAAATGTATAAAAATACATATTATTTTTATAATATATAAATTATAATTTTAGATAATATTTTTATTTTTAAAAATAAAATATATATATAATATACTCACCCACTTTATGCTAGCTACCAGGTTAAGGAAGGCCAAACTACAATTCTTTTTAAAAGAATGCCTAAATAGGCATTCAAATGTCCATAACTCTGCAATATTAAATTCACAACCTCTGTGGTTGAATAGCTTGCTAATTGTTTTATGTTGGTAACTTCTGTTTACCTATTAAATGATAAATTTCTGGATGCCAGAATCCAAACATCATACTCTTCTCATCCCCTACAACAACAATACCATTAGCATTAATTAGTATTTGATGGTTAAGTCCTAATACTCAGAAACAAAACAATGACCAGAACATTCTTGCACCCTCTCTGTGATGGTCTTTGAGATTCTCCCTGGCTGAAACACTAGTATTTAGCCACATTAGTCCGAGCTCTTCTCAGCAAATCAGTTCATTAGCTATAGAATTCGTTTATGCACTGGATGAAAATGGAAGACCACAGAAACAAAAATATGCCCAATGTGATAGTACCCCATAACAGATAAGGTGAATAAAACACTGTAAAATGAATTGGTATCATCTCAAAAGCCTATTGTGAAAGATCAATATAAACTTATATTTTGCAGTTACACAAGCTTCTGTATACATTTTCCCCTATTACATTGGTAGTAGCAATAATACCATATTCCCAACTCACCAAAAGCTCAAAATCTCAGAGATGGAACATATATAAGCAACTAATGAAACAGACTCTGCTTTTCCCTCTCTGCATTTCTCAAATTGAAAAAAAAAAAACGCACCCAGAGTTATCAATTCTTCTGTCAGACATGCAGGTCTAGGCTTGTCTAACTACAATTTCTGCTAACTGGCCACAGGCTAGTATTTTCACACCTTTTCTGTACTAAATGGTTAGAACTGATCACGCCACCAGAAGCTGTCACAGAGACATCTTCATTTAAAAATCTTAATAATACGTGCAGCAATAGGATTGAACGTTTAAAATATTTTTCTACTTTCTTACATTTCAGTAAACTTGCAAATGCCATCCATTCACCCTTTGTAAAATTATGCACACACAAATGCCTGTTAAGATTACTGAAAACACTTTTATTCAATTTGTGACATATAATCAGTCCATTTCTAGTCTGGACAAATCTTTGGATAATTACCTGATTTTTTTGTAGGTGTTTCAAATTGCTCATCTACCTTGGTAAAGTGGTTTGCTAAAAACAAACAAACAACAACAAAACAAAACAAAAAAAAGTAAGGGCAGGGTAGAGGAGGGAGGGAGTAAAACACCAAGCTTTGCTAATAAATAGTTCTCAGAAATATCAGCTCCCAATTTACTACTTGTACACAATGGGCCAGTTGGAACTTGTATGGTGATCCAATTTGCCACAGCTCTTGTTTTTAGTCTTTGTGGAGCTGCTGTGTGAGCACAGTGGGGGCCGCTCCCTCGCATCCCCTGAGTCAATCAGTGGGCTTTTGTTCCTGCTGGTCAAAAATATCAGGTGGCTTTGAGAGTCTAATTATCGATGAAAAATTAAATTCAATACAGAAACGTAGCCATCAGCACCCTTCTCGTCACCCTTCCTGTGCCCTCCCCACCCGAGGCCTGTGATGGAGTATCAAGTTATACCTTGGGATTCCAAAAAGATTGCAAGAAAAAGAGGCCCAAGCCTGGGGAAGCAAGCAAGAATTATTGATTTTTATTTGCACAGATTTTTCCTTTTTGGGTGGATGACTGTTCTAATGACCATGGACGTTCCAGAAATTAGCAAACAGTAGGGAGTTTTCTCTTAGAATTGTCAGGCCACGTTTATCTCAGCATTGCTTCATAAAATTTTCTAGCCATGGTTTCCATCAGAAATTGAATAACAGAGAAATGAAAGATTTGTGTTGTTGTCAACAACCCCAATTTACTTGATAATCCAAATATGCCTTTTCTGATGCCGTGAGGGAGTTCTTACTGTTTTCGAGCATATTCTACCCTTTCTTTATTGATTTTTTTAGAGAGAGAGAAAGGGAAAGGGAGAGAGAGAAAAAGAAACATTGATGTGAGAGAGGCTGCCTCCCACACGCATCCTGACCCAGGATCAACCCTGAAACCTGGGTATGTGCCCTGACCAGGAATCAAACTGGCAACCGAATTGGCAACCTTTTGGTGCACGGGACGATGCTCAGCCAACTGAGCCACACCAGGCAGGGCAATGTGCTCTATCTATTCTAACTTTATTTCAGGCAGTTCAGAAAACATGAAGTTGAAAATGCTTGTAACTGTCACTTAATTCAAATGTCAAAAGTCAAGGCCCATACAAGTTCCTCTCTTTACATTGCAAGTCACAGAATAGAATTTGAACTCACCAAACCCAGGTGAGGCACAGCCTTAGTTTTCCACACATGTGCTCTCTTTTAATCCCCTTCTGTCTTTTTTAAAATATGTGCCTTATTTATAAGTGATCAATTAAGCTTATAGTAGGGGGGAAATGCTACCATCTCAAAATATATACCCTTATCAAATTTCCCCTTAAGATACTCCCCACAAAAATGAAATATTAAAATTAAAGCCAATCAAAGCAAGCCTTTTCATGGTACAAAAGTAGTCTAAATATAGTGCCATAAATTATTTTTTTAAATCCCACAGTAAGTATTATGGTTGATTCATAAATTCCATTAAAGTGTTCTTTCATAGGAGGAACTATCATGAGATGATATCAACCTTAAGTTAAATATCTCTAGACACTATTTAATCCAACAATATTCTTTTTCTATGAGTTCAAAGGTATAAAAAGTTTTGAATATATTGTTAGGTAACAGATTGGACTAAAAATTTCTCTAAGGCTCCAAATATCTTGAGACAACTATTATGTAATTGTCACAAAGTCCAATAACCAAATTATAGCTAACCTTGGCCAAGAGTACTCTGGGAACTCAATAGTAAATATAATAATTTAAAAACACCCCCGTGACTAGAGGAAGGCAGAAGAGGGGGATAATATTACAAATAAATTTATAATACATGAATATATGAATTTTTATTTTTAATGTTTAAGTAAACTTTTCATCTTTGCAAATATGAGTATTCAAAAACAAAAGATAAATCCATTTTGTTATTTGGTGACTCTACTACTACTTTTAAAGCAGAGACTTTTATTATATACTGAAGCATATGTTATTATTCATTTGAATCTTATCTTAAATGATCAGATATTATGTAACTAAAGAATCACCTATTTTTGAACATGGCATTATTAATGGAGAAGAGCAATTATTTGACATTATTTGGTTTTGACACATTTATGTGAATTTTGCTAATCATTTTGTCTTACTACCCAAGACACAATATACATGTACATAGCAGTACTACATCAGGAATAGTTACTGAACAACTGTTATTCTTTACAAATTAACAAAAGGTAAAATCCTAACAGTTAAAAATTATAACAGATATAATGTAAACTAGACAAAGATTATTTTTCAATCGATTTCAAACCTATAACAATCAATGATATTAAAGATTGTGTTTCTGTGCTGATACCTCTTTGTTGAAATTGGCTTAACTAAATGGGCACAAATAATTTTTCTCATCTCACTTATTCTCTTAGACTTCATTGACTAAAATCAATTTTATCATTAAAATGTAGTTGGTTGCACAAAACACTATCCTTTTCCTTTTAATGGATTCTTATTGTCTACTTGGAACTTTTTAAGTAAAAATGTTATTTTATCTAAAATAGACAATTAGTATAAATCACATATATACTCATTAGTATAAACAGTATGGTTTGCATTAAGACAAAAATTTAGCAACATAAAAGAGAATATCTTTAACTGAGATATACTGTAATTACTATGCAAATGAATTTCAGGTTTTCTGTTCTTCTTGACATGCAACCAGAACTTTCTAAAAAGAAGCTGACATGCTACTTAAAGTTGTATCATACATTTTATATCATAAATTATTAAAGAACTTAATGGACAATGTATTAGAAAGAAAGCTGGCAAATTACAGAATAATTTAAAGTTGCAATGAAACAGAGCAACTTGCAGGACATTAAACACTCTATTTTGACATGGAATGCCTGAAGCTAAAGCAATTAAAGCTGCAAAATATTGCTGGCTGACATAATGTGTATGTAAATTTGTCATTCATTGGCAAAGGTTTGCACCAATCATGGAATGTTCACAGTAAAACAACCCAGGTACCATAAAATGCGTTTAGTGAAGTCCTCTAAAAAAGTAGCTTTATGTCATTTAGGTTTCAGATCATTATCCATTGTAAATTTTTGGGTTAATAAGAGTCTTCTATGGAGATCACCTTAAAATTGAGAATTAGTTCTCTACATATTACTTATATCTGTATTTGTTTCTTAAAGGAAAATATCATTTTTAATACACCCCACAACAGGAATACAAGCTAGAACTTGACATTCTATTTAATTTGGTTGTTTTTCCCTAGGTAAAAACAGGCCTATCTTTGAGTATTGTATCAAACTCTACCCCCTAGAAATAGAGTCTAATGGGGCCATACTGAATTCTAGCCAGTGACCTGATTTATCTCAGCTTAGAAAGAGTGGTACTCTCCCACAGGAGGCAGGAGGAAAAAACACAGTAATCCCCCAAATGCAGTGTTGCTATGGAAGAGAGGGGGATGCCTGCTGAGATTGAAAGCCACAAAATATTTGGGCAGTTGAGAAAATGTAGGCCCATCCTCTGTTGCCAAAACCTGAAGGTTCTTTGCCAGGACTCCCTGGTATTTGGCATTACAGAGAGACAGAACCCTAGTGGAAGATATAAGGAAACCAGACACACTTTAATATTCACCCATTAAAGCTCTCCAATTATTTTTTTCAAATTAGATAAACAAACAAGAAACTGGGGCCAAAGGAGCATTTTAATAAATACCAAAAATGAATTCATAAATGTTAGAATAGTCAAATAGTATCTTACATTTCTTAGACATTTCACCAATAAATCTAATTAAACTTTCCCAAAGCCTATGAATGGGAGAACATTCTCTCTCTCTCTCTCTCTCTCTCTCTCTCTCTCTCTCATTTTTCTGGAAAAGAGCTGGCTCATAACATTTCACAATTCCAATTCCCCTTTCTAGGATGCTCTATTTCAGTTTTTCTTGGCTGCTGTAGAAAAGAAATAGAGGGTTAATCTCCAGCCTTACGTTTTGGAGATCATCACAAACCACAGGCTCCATTTGGTAAATAAGCTGTAGGGGAGCCCTAGCCGGTGTTGCTAAGTGATTGAAGCATTGTCCCATGCACCGGAAGAGTCCCTGGCTTGATTACCGGTCAGAGCACATACCCAGGTTTCAGGTTTGATCCCCAATCGGGCACATGTGTGAGGTAACCAATCGATCTCTCTCTCTCTCTCTCTCCAAGAAAAAAAGATAATATCTTTGGGTGAGGATTTGAAGAAGAAGAAGAAGAAGAAGAAGAAGAAGAAGAAGCAGCTATAGGGGAGACCAAACCAATCCAAACCAATCATTCTTAAACATTTTGTCAAAATTAATTAGAAATTTACATTTATATTTGCAGATACTAAAAAAGAAGAAAAAATCCCTATTCTAGAGTTTAATGATCCTAACAGCCTCCTATGTAATTTGCAAGATAATAATATTAGTTTGTGGGATTTCAATAGCCATTTATTGAGTATCTCTCATAGACATGGGAGGAATTTTTTCATGTGTATTATGTATCCTCCAAAGGTTTATGGCAGTGGTCGGCAAACTCATTAGTCAACAGAGCCAAATATCAACAGTACGATTGAAATTTCTTTTGAGAGCCAAATTTTTTAAACTTAAACTATATAGGTAGGTACATTGTAATTAACTTAACTAGGGTACTCCTAAGGCTTAGGAAGAGCCACACTCAAGGGGCCAAAGAGCCGCATGTGGCTCGTGAGCTGCAGTTTGCCGACCACGGGTCTAGGGCAAAAAAAATAGACAAATAATCAATTATCATACACAAATCAATTATAATTTCACAACAGTTTTAGAAGTATATACCTCTTACTAGGTATTTAATATGTCCATGGAAATAAATGTTTTAGAATCTGCTTCATTCCTGGAGTTATAACTCAGAAAAGGAACAGATAGTCTTGACATCTTATGCCAGCAAGACAATTTCTAAGTTGAAAAAGTGATCACATATTTCAATGTTTCACAAACAATAAACATGAATCATAGCAAGGTGACATAGTGTTGAATAGATTTCAGAAACCTCAGAAAAAAATTAAAATAATTTTAAAGTTATATCTAGCTTTGAACAGTAATAACTATTGGTCTCTTTTTAATCTAGAAGCTTAAAAAATCTAATGTTCTTTCTCCTAAGCCTTAATATAGTAGGAGGAAGTTTAAATGTAGTCTTCTTTGTTATATACACGTTGTATCTATGAAATACAATATTAATCCCATTTGTACAATAAAAGTATGAGCCACTTGAGCTTTGCTCTCATGTGAATTATGAATCATTGCAGTTCTCTGGGGACAGTTATCATGTGTCTAAGGTTCCTACTTTCTTCCACTTTCCCTTCAAATATCCTGGTACCTAAAGTATCTAGGACATGCGAAGTCCCCATATGAAATATCTTACTATATTCTTTCCACTTACTCTCCACTCTTTGCAAAAATGTGTAGCTTAAGAAAACCAGACCACCAAATAAAACGATACTAGTTCTATTTCATCCTGTGGAAGGAAAGGCCACTTATTACAGTCTTATCCCTTCGGTAAGTAGCTACAATAGCCAATTAATAGGATTTAACCATCAGACAGAAGTTGTTTTTAGAATAATGAAAATGTGTTGTCATTTCATTTTTATTCCCTTGTGTGTTTTTTGAGATGTGATTCATTATAACTTATTTTAGCTGTTCTGTTTTCTAATTCCTCATATTTTCACATCTTTTCCAACAAAATAGTAATACATACATAATACCTGACAAGACTTTACAGAGTTTTCCCTATCGGTGTGCTTTTGCTCTCTAAGCATCTTAAATATGGGTGTGGTAAAATACAGAAAGAACCTGGATGTGAGCTTTCTTACATGAAAAAGAATCAGTTTTCTCTCTTTTCCTGTCACACTCATTGCAGATTCCAGCTAATGATGCATTAAGCAATACAGAATAGTAATTTTGAATCCAAACATCATGCCAAATACTCCCAGTGAAAAATAGTTGTTAAATGTAGCTTCATTTTAAAGTCACTGTTTTCATTAACAGTGTCTTCCAACAGCCTTGTTTCAATAATACTACCATTAACCATGAAATTTAGCTGCTTCTGTTTACTCTTTGAATTATAAGTATTAAATTGCCAACTCAATTTATTTTCCCAGTTGTCATTAACCTGTTAAGAACATTGCTAACAAGCTAAAGGTCTCTTTATTCCTTTCCTTACTTTATGTAGATGCCTGAATTTACTTACCAACACAATTTAGGATATAGGAGCCAGTGAAAAGTGGACTCAATTCCTGGCACTGGCCTTTACTCCAATCCCTATTAAAGAGGATCATTTTTAGAAAAGAGTCGAAAGAAGAGTATTCCATGCATTTCTCTACTTGCTATGCTTTATCAACAACAGCAACAAGAAAAATCTAATGAGTCACATAACAAATCAGAGCTATGAAAAAAGGATGAGTTTAATTAGAAATTAGACCACTAGTGCAATTAATTCAAGAATAAACTGATGTCACATATCTAATACAATTTTACCAGGTTCTATTCTTCTCACTCACATCTACAAAATGTTAGCCAAAGGCCAAGTGAAAATTAAAATTAGATTTTTTAAAAATTGTATTATATCACCACCATTGTAAATAATGTAACAAATATTCATTGTACCCTTAGGATTCTGAGCTAATGTGCCAAGTACTTAAAATACAATGAAAGATCAGACATGGTTCCTCCCATTAGGGAATACGTATCAACTTGCAAACATAATTTGTATATGCTGTTTTTAATTAATCGATGACTTCGCTTTCAATTATATAAACTTTTTTGAGTCCCTACTTTACAGTAGCCACTAACCTAGGGATTGGGGACAAAAAGACATATATAACACATATTGAAGAGAATGTTAGATGTTAATTCACTAGTTCTGATCAGTAATATGTGCAGATTAATATTCTTGACAACAATCCAGAACTTAGAAACCAGCACTTAGCAAGAAAGAGATGTGATGGCACTTCCTTTAATAAGCAGACTCGGAGTTTTGTGTTTCATCATTCCCTGAAAACTGCCACTAAGCGTTTTCCAACATAACAACCAATGTCTCTCATGCTGGAATGAGATTAGGAAAGAAACCCCAAGAGTAAAGTGATCAGCTGAAAAATTAGTTGAGATAAATGCTTATGTGCATACTGAGTATTCATGGTAAGCTGAAATTTTTCTTAATGCAGAGGTATTCAAAGTTTCACAACATTGGCGTTAAATTGTATGGGATGCCTAAAATGTTGTCATAGTTAACTGCAACAGATACAACTCAGCCAATTTTTTTTTAATCTGAAATTCACAAGATAGTGGATCAGATTTTCACCCATGTAACAGATAATGAATTCTTTGACACAGAGTTACTTCAAGATCAGCTATAGAAGGGCTGATCTTAGTAGACTACAAGCCAATCATAGCACTTCACTCTAGAGAATATAGAATAAAGAGGACCACCAATTATAGTTGCCAAAAGCCAAAAGTCAAGTTTTCTGTGGATATGACCAAGTCACTATGTAAACAGCAGAAGTCCATGTCTTCCCTAAAACTGACATCTCAAACATACAGAGTTAAGATACCTCACAAATTCAGTTCCTTCAAAAATCTGCACTATCCATAATTACCCATACTACATATAGTCTTAGAATAATCTTGAGAAACTCCAACATTCACTCCACTAAAGTCTTAGACTCCAGTTGCTTTAAGAGGTTTCTAGTGAATATAAAATAATATTGAATGTAAACTGTAATTGAAAAGTAAACGAATAAATTTAAGTACTTTTAAATAAAGTTTCTAGTAAAAGATAACATTTGTCCATGAAAAGAAATGAAAGAATACAGTATGATGTTATATTTCCAGATTGCATCTAAATAAATGTCATTCGATCTTTTGAGTGATGAGGAATACATGTCATGGAATTCTTTCTGCCTATGCATGAAGTTAGGCCAAAGCAAAGTATGGGAAAGGGTTGATAAATCTGGTACTGAGGAACAAGACTAAATATTATTTTTCTAGGCCAACTGTTCTAAGTTTGTTCCTAAGATTGATCTGTGTTGCTTTGAAGAACATCATTATTTGACTCTTGCTATATTCCAAATACAGAACAAGAACTTTTGTTACTTCAGAGTCTAACTATATAATAATATGTATTTCAAATTATTCACAAACAAATTTAAATTAAACTATTTTAATGTTATTTTTAAAAATACTTTTTTATTGATTTTAGAGAGGAAGGGAGAGGAAGAGAGAGAGAAACATCAATGATGAGATAGAACCATCAATCGGCTGCCTCTGCATACCCCCTACTGAAGATAGAGGTTGAAAACCAGGCATGTGCCCTGACGGGGAATCAAACTGTGACCTCTGGGTTCATAGGCCGATGCTCAACCACTGAGCCATGCCCACCGGGCATTAAATTTTCAGCCCTACCTAGTGTGGCTCAGTTGGTTGAGCATCGTGCTGTGCAACAAAAGGTCACAAGTTCAATTCCCAATCCGGGCACATACCCAGGTTGCAGGTTTGATCCCTGATCAAGGTGCATACAGGAGGCAACCAACTGATGTTTCTCTCTCACATTTATGTTTCTTTCTCTCTCCTTCTCCCTTCCTCTCTGAAATCAATAAAAATATATTTTTTAAAACGAAATCTATCCAATGCATTATGATTATGAATCTTACATACCACATAAAATTATCCTATAATGAATAAAAACACGAACTTCTAAAACCAAGTATTTTTAAAATGCATATTTATTACTGTTTCTAACATGAGCATCGGGAGCCAGAATATTGACTATATCCAAAAAGGGTTTTTTATTTGTTTTGGGTTTTGGTGTTGTTGTTGTTAATCCTCACCCTAGAATTTTTTTTTTCATTGATATTTTTAGAGAGAGTGGAAAGGAGGAGGGAGAGACAGAGAAACATTGATGTGAGAGAGAAACACATCGATTGGTTGCCTCCCACATGTGAGAGAGACACGTTGATTGGTTTCCTCCAGTACTCGCCAGCCTGGGGCCAGGGATCAAACCTGCAATCAAGGTATGTGCCCTTGACCGAATCAAACCCAAGACCCTTCAGTCCTCAGGCCTACCCTCTAATCATTGAGTTCAACTGGCTGGGGCTGCTTTGTTTTGTTTTTAACATGGTAGCACTATTTCTCTTTGACTTGTAAAAACCTAAGGTATTATCTTTTTGTGATGTTAATATTGGGCAGTAAAAAACATTTACATTATGGGCTCTATGATGTAGAAGAATAACGATATGTGTGATATAAGAAAAGATATGTACTCTGCATTACAAAACAGAATAACTGATTTGATCTTCCCTACAACTCAAACCATATTAAAGAGTGTGCCTCATAATGGGTTTACACTATGTTGTTCCACAAACCATTTCTAGCCACTATAATGATAAACTGATATTTCAATATTACCCACATAACTCCAAATGGAGTTTTCAAATCACAATTCCATGCAGAAATCAGCCTAAAAGCATTACAGCATTTTTAAACACTTAAAAGTGTTATGAAATTGTCTTGGATGCTGAAATATTTTATATGTAACATGGCCTTGTAGAGTATTTATGCAGGAGAATAATGGTATGGTAAGGGAAGATACGCAAATCAGTGCACATTTGTACTATGTGGATAAAGGGATGCTTCTGTTTGCATATGGATATTCATGAAAATTAGGAGAAAAAAAGTGAAAACTAAATAAATATTTAATATATCTGCACCTGTCATAGTTTTTGTGTGTGTGCTTTACTATTATTGACTAGCCGTAGTACTGCTACTCTAACCAACTTCATTAAAGAATAAAAGAAAAGTAATAAGTCATTTCACACTCTGTCTGACCATTATACAATAATAGCAAGATTTCATGCAAGGGTACAACATTATGCCCATCTGCAATCACAGTCTCTTTGCAAAAATCTCAATTCACACTTCACATGCAGCTAACCTTGTTACCATCCCTCCCTAAATCCATCAGTGTTGCAGCTGCACGTCTTCACAGCCCAACGTCTTAAAATTCATCACTCTGGCACCTTAGCATCACGATAGGTCAAGATAAAGAATCCAACCAAGAATAATTAAAGGGCACCCAGATGTTTAGTTACTTATCTCAAGCCTTTCCTTTAACATACTCCAATTGCCTGTGTGTACTATTTCTTTCATAATTTTAAGATATGTGCAATGTGATTATTTTAAGGGTATGAGACCTGGAACAATACATTTCAGACTTTTTTTACAAGTATAGTTCTTTGTAGTTGAAATTTGAACAAGAGGCATGATAATGAGTAGGTTGAGGGAGAGAAAGGTGTTATCTCATTAAGGTAATTACTAAGACATCCTCACCATTATAGCGGTTTGAAAATGTGGCAATTAAAGCGCCCTACATGGGCTCCTGGAGACAAGAGAACAAGACAGTTCTCTTGGAACTTCTATGTTACGGTTAATGTGTGTCATGTAAATGAAAGGGTAGACTATTGCTATTTAATTCTTTTCCTCAACTCTCCACCCCCACCCTCAAATTTCTTTGTGGTTTATGTGGTGTGTGTTTTTCTTTAACCTGAACTTAGTTCTGATGAAAGGTGCCAGATTGACAGCCCCAGAAGCTAACACATTCTTTTTACCCACAGAAGAGTTGGAGCACAGAAAACAGTAGGACAAACCAGGCGGACAACGTGCTATCAACCTAAATCAGAAGAGACCTAACCTTCTTCCTCCTTCTTTAGTCAGGCGTGTTTCCTCTGATGAGGAGACTGCCAGATTCATACGAAAGTCCATGAAGCTCAAAGTACACACATAAAAATGCAAGTGGCGTTCTTAGTTGACTTCGCCACAATATATACAGGCTAATGGGCACAGCTCTCAATCTGCTCAGGCTGAATTGGCACTATTCGCCAAAACCACTCACTGCCTTCAGTCAGGAATTCATTTCCCTTCTTGAGCTGGTCATCTTCTTCTATTTCTTCCACTGCCTAGTCAAGATAATAGTGATATGCAAGTAACATATAGAATCTATTCTCCAAAATCTTGCTTTAATGCTCATTGAAGCATTATTTATCTCAAGTTAAGGGAAACAATCTAAATGTCCAGCGATGAAAAGAATAGTTGACTATTATGAGAGAAAATATTTTGTATCAAATATTATACAGAGAGTTTGAAATAATGCAGAGAAATACTGGTTTTACATGGGAAAAGCATAAATGATATTCCAGATAAAATGTGATCACAACTATGTAAATATTCACAGGAAAAAATCTAGAAATAATAAATCAAATATTAGCATTTTCCGCATTGAGCATGCATTACTTTTATACTAAGAAAGTTATTTTAGTAATTTTTACAAAAAAGTCTGTTTATTTTATGAGTTGGCCACAAAAGTTTAATTCCATTAAAGTTGAAAGTCAAGAATAATCTAAAAATACTGTAGTATCTCTTTCCTTCCCTTCCTCTATCTTTACAGGGAAAAAAAATGGGAGAGAGAACAGGATTGAAAGGGAAAAAAAACCACTAAACAAATATGTTGTAGAAAAAATTAAAGCTTAAAATAGGTAATAAACCAGATGACCTTTGAGATTCCTTCCAATCCTGGGTTTGGATCAAAATCAGTTCTGCTTCAAATCCAATTACTTGTTAATTCGGATGTTGGAAAATAACCTTTTGCCAAATTTCTAGGCAGAATCCAGTAAGAGTCATGCTCCCCTTTGGGACGAGGTCATTTATGGGAGGAAAGGAAAAGCCTGTAAACATGTTGGCAAATAAGGGGGATCCTTCCTGAAATGCTACTGTTAACAAGCACTGTTTTCAACAGTCCCTTTTTTTCTAATCCTATTCCAAGAAATGAATAGTAAAATTCAATAAATTTATTAGCTTAATTCAACTTTTCAGCACTGACATCCCTTAATAGAAATGTTTGGCCCATCACCTTTGCCTCCATAAAAACATCCCAAATACATAAAATAGCAAAGTAAAAATCAGAAGGATAAAAGTAAGGTGGGAATGGAGAGCAGAACTCTGAGGACATAGGCCTTTCTTCTTCTTTTTTTTTAAGTCTCGGGGCAGACTAGAGTCTTTCTTTATTGAATCCACTCACCAGATCCCTAGCCATCAGATCTGTTAGCAGTTCCTGAAATGAAAGCAGTCATTATTTCTTTACTAAATGAGGTGGATAGGTCTCAGTGTTTATATAAATTCTAATCGAATTCTACCCTAATAAATATCTTTGTGGGAGGACTTTTGGGCATGTGAAAATAATTATGCCTTCTGCGGGGATAATTAGGCCGCCATCTGCACCGTGGCATGCACGGAGCTGCAATAATGTCATCCCTTTGGCCCCGTCAAGGGCAAAGGGCTGTAACCCAAAACGATAGCTAGAGGGGTTGAGGAAAGGGGTAACAGAAGTTTGGGCCTGGTCTCTGGAGCAAGGCACACCTGAGAACACTCCACACAGGGCTGAAGGTGGAGTAAGCAGAAGCAGCCAAAGTCCAGGCAACACTACCTCCACTTTCTTACCTGTGCTCTGATTGGGCAAGGCTGAGGCGGGCTGGCGGATGGCTAACACGTGACACAAATGGGTGGGACTTCAAAGAACTGGCTCTTGGTGCTCTGCTGTGACATAAAACTTGAGAAGTTCAAGGAGGGGATCCAAAATATAGATTGCCGAAACTTTCAAAAGCAATCCAGAAAAGAAGATACTGTAAAATTAAGAACCCCATGCTGCACTTCTCCATTTGTACTTTATATGACTTTATAGGCCAATCTATTGATACATGGCATTGAAAGATTATGTGATAATTATGCATTTATTCACATATGAACATGTTTAATGTAATGCCAGTATGCTCCCTTAAGGCTGGGGAGGAGGTAGATGTCCTTTGGAAATCTTAATTTAATGGAAACTGTTCCAGAAGCTTCCATTATTAATAGAACAAGTTTGTGGAAAATGAGTCGGATGAATAATAATTTGATGTTTTAAAGTGATTTGTGGCTCTGATACACCCTATTTCCAATGGGCAACTCTGTCTCTTAATACCTGGACTAGAATTTCCCTTCCCATGGTTCTGCAAATGTCCACTCGGCCTGGGGGAAGGAAGAGTTGGTGCAAAAGAAAATTGGGCAACCAGCTCTTTCATCGTGCTTACCAAACACTATTTGCATATTTCAGATATCATGACGTGCCCGTTTTCTCAAATGAGAAACATTGAGAAAATACGAAGTTTCAAATTAGATCATTAGAAAACCATTCCATAACAGATGACTCAACCAGAAAACTGTCTCATGAGAAAGAAACCAACTGTGGTCTCTTCACTTGGTCTTTTCATTACAGAAACTATACCAAGTAACTTAGCTACCCTACAATAAGAAGTGGGTAGCACCTCCTCCTCTCCCTCACATCCTGTCAGCCTACTGGTTTTAGAATGTGGTAGAGCGTTTTTCCACCCTGAGCACTCTGTGTAGCATAGGAGTAGGAAAGCAATGCACCACTGATGCTTAATTCTTCTCTCTTGAGGCTGCATTATATATACATATTGGCCTGTAGAAAACTTCTCCTCCCCTTCCCCCTGGAACACCTACTCTTCCACCAGCCCCTACGGGACTTGCTGGCTCACAAATGGTGCCTGAGCTCACAAATGAGGGTAATCTGTGCTGCTACAAGACTCTATCCGTTTCTAAATTCCACTTAGCCGTTTCATCCGTGCAACAATAACGGGAAAGAGGAAGAGGAGAGCCAGAGGGGAAGCATGTGTGAGGGCGGTGGCGGGGGGAGGGTCAACAAAAAGGAGTTGGCTTCCAAGAACTAAAGGAAAACCTGAAGGAGGCAGCCATTTGTAGCCATGAGATATTTTAAGGGGGGGGGGGGGTGTATGAAGAGGGACACAGATATGAGCTCCCACCTGGGCAAAGATTATTATCTTCATAGAAAAAGGAGAAGGCTTTAGACTCTAAAGCGGTTCTCAACTTGTGGGTCGCAACCATCGGAAAACACATATAGCATATCAGATATTTACATTACGATTCCTAACAGTAGCAAAATTACAGTTATGAAGTAGCAACGAAAATAATTTTATGGTTGGCGGTCACCACAACATGAGGAACTGTATTAAAGGGTCGTGGCATTAGGAAGGTTGAGAACCACTGCTCCGGAGCCCACAGAGATGTGAGAGAAGGGATCTGCTTCTGCAGGCCCGGCCAAGCCCCGTTCGTGAAAGCAACTGGATTCCTGTCCCTGGTCTATAGGGTCCTGGTGCGCGCATTCTTCCCTGAAACGCGGTCCGTAACCAGGCGAGGGAACCGGAGGCCACAAGGCTGTCCCCGGGGCGGGAGGAGCGCGAAGGCCGGGCT